>NC_057780.1:7582052-7763797 GCF_014825855.1 Bombus pyrosoma | reverse complement strand
TATAAAGTTGTTGGAATAAACACTATTCTATACCTGTTAATTCAGTGTAATTTCAGTTGAACCACCCCTATTATCGTAACAGAAATCAGGGGATCGATCATTTCGTGGCGTCGATTATTTAATCGTAACGGGAATTTACGACTCCCGTTGACGTGCCTTCTCGCGATCGCGTCTCTCCGCGAATGGTCGACGAAACATTGTGTGAAATGAAAAAATTAGTATTAAATTACGTTAAAAAATAAGTAATTAGCATTTACGAAAGATCGTAAAAGATATATAGGACGCGATAGAGCTGCGACACTGTCAATGTGTATCAGCATTAATTTTGACACGGTTACGCAACGATCGATTCGACTGGCCGCGAGGCTCACGGTCCGACGGACCAGCGTCATCCGAATCAATTGGCTACGATCAGGTCGGGTCAAATCGATTAAACGATCGATCGTCGGCCTGCCATCTAAAACAATGCCACTGTAGCGTGAGCCGTGGTATTCAACTTTGAAAACGTTCCTCGATTTAACCAGAAATTTGGCAAATCCGCGTTTGAAAACTAAAAACTGAAAGCTAAATTTTCTATTACGATTTTCTATGTATAGGTTCGTCCGGGATTCGAGTCTATCGTCAAATTCTACAAAAGAAGACCCATATGCCAGGAAAAGGAAGCGAAATTAACCAAAAGAAGTCATATTTTCTAAATATGCGTAGGTATAAATCTACCCATCGAGTTGCAAATTGCATGGAAAAAGGAATATCGCAGAGAAAGAAGGCGAAATTTCCGAAAGTTGAGATTCAAATTTTCCACGTAGAAAATCTACCACCTGCCCGAGCTTCTATATTCCATCAAAAGAGAAGCAAAGAGGATCTGTATCCCAGGAGAAGAGGGCGAAATTTTCCAAAATTACGATCTAAATTTCGTACACAGCGTACAAATCCACTCGGCAAGCTCCGCGTTCTAAAAAGAACAAGAAAATCTACCTCCGCGAAGAAAAGTCAAAATTAGCCACGAAAAATCGATGCCACGTTTCCTACCTTCGCGAGTAGATCTGCTCGTCGAGTTCTAAATCAAAGCGAAGGAGACAAAATTTGCGAAAGTCGAATGCCAAATTACCTAAATACGAACGCAGCTGGAAAATTTGAAATTCCAAAGCAAAAGAAAGAAACGTAACGTCTGTCTGTCGACGAAACGTCGGCGGAGGTGCACCAGAGGCGCATTCCTATCGGACATTAGCATTTCTGCGACGCGTATCGAGTCGAGAGGCTGGTCGCGTGCAACCAGGAACAAAAGGCGACACTGGCGAGCGGCCAGCGGTGATCCTACGTGAACAATTCCCCACCCATCGTGCTCGTGTGCTTTATTCCAGTCGAGAAATAATATTCTCCTCGGGGACAGATTCCGGGAACGTCGTGAGATCACCGAATTCGTATCACGTAGACGTAGACGACGAAGGGGACGTCGTTCGTCGATACACCTGCCACCGGGCGACACGTAGTACGCGTTCCAACCTCGTAGTCATGTGCTCAACGTTCCACGTTTTCCGGCCCATTATGCCAGTTTCTTCACGAGGATTAAGGGAAAGTTGGAGCAACAGCGTGCCGAATATTCTTCCTTCCTTTCTTTCTTTTCTCGTCGTTTCGCCTTTTCTTTATTTCTATCTGCAAGACAGACGCATCTCGTTCTTCCTCTACGACCACAAGGTTTATTTCATACGGAACGACGTCGAATTTTATTTCATACGGAACGATGCGAATTTTTATTCCGGACGAAACGAATAAAACTTTACGTTTTATTCGACGAAAACCAATCGAGGAATTGAGAAAACTCAATCCGTTGTTTCGTTCCCTTTTCACCGTGACATAAAACGCGGAAGAGAAGGCTGGCGTATATAAATGAAAATTCAAGCGCATTTCCGATCTTCCACTTTCCTAAACCTTATTCGTCAAACCTTGCGCCACCATCGCCGATAATTTTCATTCTCCACCGCGATAACGACTACCTAACTATCGATCTACGAACGATGCTAACACGCCCCATTTTTATACGACGCCTTCAATTTACTGGCTACTTTTGCTTTCCAGGAACGTCGTTGCGGCCGAACGACGTACGAAAAAAGATGATTAACGATTACAAAAAAGCAGCGATCAAGCACCGTGCAAGTTTCTCGAATCCAGCCGATTTCTCGATCTCCGCAAACTTTGTCACCGATTGTCCAAAAGATTCTCCTTCTGACAGAATGGCGCAACATCTCGCAACGACGATCGACGTCTAATAAAAAGAGAATCGTTAACGGAGCGTCGGTGACCGAGCAGCGTGGACAGGAGAACGGCGGATCTCGATGAAGGAAGAAAAGGGGAGGTCCGGGCCGCGTCCCTAAACGCTTATTATGCGGCATTACTGGCAGCCCCCTGCCTATATGTATAATACTAAGTCACGCGAGCATTCACCGTTCCGAGGAACCTCGTGTCCAGGAGCGGAGCAAGTTTTTTTGCGGGTTCCGCCCGTAATTGCGGACACGCAGGATATCCCCGGGATCCTCGGCCTCCCCGAGCAACCCGAACACCACAAGAACAGGCGTTCGATGCCTCGTCGGTTATGAAACGGTTGCATTACGGCAACTGTCCATGTACGTCGCGTCCTTGCTCGTTTACACGTTCTTCGCGTACTGGAATTTCATTGCACGAGCAGTTCGCAGCGTTACAGGGCGAAACTATACTTTTTGATATTTTTAAAATTTTAACACCGGACCGTCTGTCTGCGTGATCGACGCTTGTACAATTTCATTCATTTTTTTTTAGTCTCTGTTTCGTCAAGACGATTCGACGGTTCGTGTTGTGATAAAAAGAGGTGACGAAGGTTGGAAAAACTCGTTTCCCCGTGCCTTTTTGTAGATAAGAGTAAGCGCGGTTTGCAATGGGACCAACAGACCGGATAGCGAAAACGTTCGACCGCTTATAGAAAGTTTTTATCGACATACTGTGTGTATGTAGATTGTACGTGAATGTATTCTGTCGTGTAAAACACTTTGAAATTTCTTAGCACTGTAACGAGATGCGAGAGGTCACGGGATACTTACGTCTAGCATAGGCTTCACAGAGATCAGCGAAGCGTTCCAACAGTCGGTCGTTGCATCAAATTCGATATCTCGTCCGAAATATGGAATAAAATGCAGAAGGGTGTAAAAGAATGCAAATAAAACGCACGCGAATTGAATGGCTGAATATAACGTTGAAATATAGAACGTTGAACAGTCTGAATTTTCAATTCTACAGAAGAAAAAAAGAAAAAACTTTCCAAGTCTTGAATACCAAATACAACGAAGCTATTTAAATTTCAAATATTACAAAAGGTAAGGAGATGCTGCTGAAAGGTAAAGTGCCGCGAGTGCAAGTCGCGAAATTTCTATATCTTTTAGACAGCTCGATAAACAAAGATTCCCGAGCCTCGAAGCCCACATTCTTCTTCTTTTTCTCTTCTTTTTTTTTCCTTTCTTTCAAGATAAGAACCTCGGATAAATATTGAAAGAACGATACCGCGGATATTCCTTATCGAACGGTTTCTTGTCAAAGAATCGCGCACGAAGGATTTCGGCGCCTGCGCACACAGGCGGTCGCGAAGGTTTCGAAAGAACGTGGCCGCGTTATTTGAACGAGGCGATACACGTATCGATGTACAAACCGCGGTTAGTGCCGGCTGAAACGCGATAAGACAACCTGAAATGCCGCACGCTCCTCGTCAACCGGCTCGCTGATCCTTTCACCGGCCACGAGCGGAATACCGAGATACGCTTCCACCTATAAATCACCGGTATCGTCGTTACCGATCTAAAATTCTATGGAGAACCAGCAACAATGGACGAACGGCAGCCGGACCACGGCCCGCTCGCGATACGTTTCGCGCGAGTACGCTTGCTCGAAATTTGTCCGAACCTGGATCGGTTGAAAGGAAAGACCCTTAAGCCCAGTTCGTGCCAACCTTACGTGGCAAACGATAAACCGAAATTATGTAGGCGATCGATTATATGCCGATTTTCACGTGTCTGTATGAGATTTAAATATATAAATAAATATATACAAAAATATTTATTTATTACAATTAACACGCATCTATATTCGAGCCCCGTGTCTTTAATTGCGCGTGCAAAAACGTCGCATAGATATTTGACAACTTTATCTACGATAGCTACGACTCGCGTGGACGAACTGATGCCACACACGTAATCGATTAGAACATCCAACGATAAGAGCGCTCTCTCCTCGGTTAAAACGTTACATAGCATCTTCATTTCTGGAGATATATCGAAATATTACGTTAAAAGCGTCTCTCTTTTACAGACAAGTGTTTTACAACGACGCATCTTTATGCAAAGATGAAACCTAATCTGTCGAACCTTGTGATGTTTATTTTGATAGAACAAAATGGATCATACGTAATTCGATAAAATGATGTAATATCGTAAACTATTATAATTAGTTTATCAATAGTAAATGGATTAAACAGATGTTAATTAAACAGGAAACAATGGTTATCTAAGATGAACTAATCGCAACAACGTATTATAATTAAGACAACCAGATAATTAATTAACAACTCTCGTCAACACAGATTCAACTCTCTCTCAACAACGCCAACAACACTATCTCGACAACGCAATCCGCGCTCTCTGGCTTCTCAACTCGTACTGCTGTCGATTCGTTTATGTCCCTTAGCAACCCCTTGTCTTTTGTCTTAGCCCCACCATGCTCCGCAACCGCTTGTTTATAATTTGCACGACACCCCCCAGCCCCCTCGTCCACGATACTACAATAATATAAAACGGAAAACGTTGTGCATCCATTGTTTCCTTATAAAACGAAAGAAACTGTTCTACCTAATATCTGAAGCACGTCGTGATCTTTTTTTTTTTAAATAAAGTATCACGTAATCTGTTGAATAACAAACTGGACAAAGAAAAACGAAAATGGTACAAAGAAAATGATAAAAACTTCAGCTTTCTCCAATCTCGAGGGGATAAAGTATTTTTATTAAGAAGAACAGAAGAACGAATTATTGTGTGCAAGCGGAACATTGTAATCCCATAAGAAAACCACACACACACACACACACATATATATATGATACAGAAGAACGAACCACAGAAAGAAAATTCAATCCAGCGCTTTTTGCTTAAAATGTCTTTCGCGCGAAACATTCGCGTGTATCGACCACGTGACAAATTGCGGAGATTTCTATAAGGAAGTTGATACACGGCGCCAGTGATCGGCAATCGGCGATGACTTAAGCGACTCCAAAGCAGGCTCGAGGAGGCAAAACCAAAGCGATTCTCGATGAAAGCGGTCGATGAAACGAGGTCGAGGCACGATGTCCCGGGGCGGATCGATGCTAGGGGATAAATCGATTTGGGACACGGACGCGGTTTAATCGATTCCGTTTCTGGTCGCGTATCCTTTGGTCGCGCGCAGCCTCGTCGAATTCCGATCACGCGGCCGCGACCGCCACGCGTAAAAAAGCCTTTATGTGCGCGCCCAACCGCGGACAAACTTCACAAGAAGCCTACCACACCACGCGTCGTCCCACGAATTACAATTTACAATTGCCTGGCCACTTTGATGGTCGAACTGACGAGATTCGAAATGTCCACGAAAAAGCCTCGGAAAAATATTTCAACACTCGTAGAAACATTTCACGCATACATTACACGAGACACGTTGGAATTTCGTTAACGTTGTTCGTTCAGCGAACTATGGGGGAAAAGTTCAAACCGATCGGAAAATTTGTATAGAAATTCAAGGATGTTTATCAAGAGTTAAAGTATACGAACGACGAATTATTCGTTAAGTTAGTGAGCCATAGTATTCGACGAGATCATCTTTCGTGATAATTATACGTTTAAAAGCGCTTTTCGTGCCGTGTAATTTGCATATACATTTTCAGATCGGTTGCACATTTTACCAGCACGCTAACGATACTCGTATGATTTTAAGAAATTTCATACAGCACACGCGATATACTTGCAACGATTTCGTGTGATAAGCGATCGAGTATCTTTGTGAAACACTGTACAAGCAGACCAGGAAGGAATTTGAGAGTGGAAAAATGCGCAAATTACACGTAACACAGCAAAGTACAACGTGAAAATCCGAAGGATAGTTCTCGATCTATTTAATATACGAAAGAAATCCGTGCTCAAGATCGGGTAAAAATATCAGATGTCAATTGATTTAGAGAAAATTTAAGCCGAAAAAATGCACAAAATACACGTAATACGCGAAAGTACGCATATCCGAGGGATAGTTCTCTCCCTGTTTAATATACGAAACGAACCCGTGCTCGTGATCTAGTTTTAGATCTAGCGCTTTAGTTGCAAAAATATGAATTTACGTAAATAGAACGTAGATGTTAATGGATTCGCAAGAAATCTAAGACAACATAAACGCACCGAACGCGCGCCATATACGAAACTGTACAACCAGCTATCCAACGCATATCGTATTCGTTATATCCAACGAATGGGACGAATCTTTCGTTGAAATCTGTCGCTTTAGTTACGTTCGTAAAGGCGTGACTACATAAACATCCGCGGTCCACTCGTAAGCACTGGATTCAGACACAGCTATTACTGCGCGCGTTTGAAAATTCCATGGAACTCGAAAGAAACCAAATTACACGGTAGTCCGACTGCCAGACACTCGTAAGTCCCACTCGAGGCACTCGAAGGTCTCGCAGAGAGCAACGCGGCGAAACGGAAGCTAAGCTGAATTAAAGAAGCTGCGCGTAAAAATTCTTCGACTCGACAACGTGAAAACGGGTTCGTTAACATATTCGTTTCGAGCGTGGCAAATAGGATCGGTGAACGAGCGCGTCCGTTCCGCGGCGTAAATCGCGCGAAATATCGACTCGTCGAATCGTCGAACAGCGACGAATCGTAAAAACACGCGGTACACTAGCGAATGCCCTCGAAAGCAGCTGCACGCATCACAAGGAATTCCATAAATTCGCGCGGCACCGTCGTACTTTTATCGATAGCGCGGATCTAAGTGGCGACGCGTAAAACGCTCGCATAATTGGACGAACGCGAACGTGCGAAATCGATGCCGATAATTTAACCAGGACGATAAGTAGCGGCCTCTCAGCCACGGAATCTCTGGCCTCCTCGTGAAAAAAATGAAGACATCTTCCTGCGGAGGATGGGTATTTCGTCGGTGCTTGTAAGATATCGTTCCTCCAGAGCTTAACACGTTGGCTATCACGAGCGTATCGCACGTATTTCGCCCTTGGAGCCGCGATAGACCGAGGAATATCGCACCGTAACGTCTAATTTTCGCAAAATGTTCCGTTCTATTTTCTTGCGTTTTCTCTCTGGCGATGTTATCCGAGCATCGTTCGTAATTCATCTTATTTTAAACATTCCAGAAAATTGAAGCATAGGCAGTTTTTAGATATTTGCTGTTGATATTCCACGTATAGAAATCTTATTGTTTCTCGCGTATTTCATAGCTTGCGTGGGTAACGAGTCGAAAATTTTGGATGCAAACGCTAATAAGAAGCAAGCAGTTAAATTCGATCATGTCGTCCGCTGAATCTTGTGGAGCATCGTCGGTTGTTTAAAGAAATATGTTCAAATTGGAGAACACGGGATTTTTCGCGGAAATACTCGAGTGATTATTTCGTAGAAATTTAAACTTGCGAAGGATTACAGCGAGAGGTACATACATATATTGCGCATTTGGCAGAGATTGTGTAAATTTTAACGCGTTAATAACGATCGAGATGCGAAGCTGATCCTCGAACAAGGATAAAAAATTGTTCGGAACGTTGTATGGAAAAGTGCAGGGATAAAAATATCCAGAGGAAATACATGTGGAAAAGCAAGAAGCCAGAAACCAAAGAAACGGTCGCAACAAATCATTTCCCTGGCCGATGACAAATATCCAGCGTAATCCAATAAGGACGAGGTTTCCAACGACCCGTCGAAAAGCGTATGAAACTTTCCGTGCTCCGATAAATCAAGCGCGCTCCTCCCTCGTGGACGCTCCCGGTCGTATATACAGAGGGTTGAAGTACACGAGCACGAAAGTAAAAACGAAAATAGGAAGGAAAATAAAAAGGAGGATTAAAACACACGTCGAGTGGCAACGAGAAAGAAGCTTCGAGGGGGAAAGAGTCGAAGGAAGAGAAGAAGAAGAAGAAGAAGAAGAAGAAGAAGAAGAAGACGAAGGAGAAGAGGGAGGAGGGTTGCGGACAAGAGGAAGAGGATCCCAGAAACAGGCGTGCAGGCTGCGAAGGAACGGGACAAGGAGGAACGAGCCCGCATGTGACATTCGAGACACTCGTCCGGCCTTTCTTCTTCGAACGCCCTTCGAAAGCCGAAGGAAGAAGCGAGAGAAAGATAGAAAAAGGGAGATTGAATCGTCTCCATCTCGGGCCAGCTGGTGCACACCTCTTCTTCCCTCTCGCTTAATCCCTTTCCAGCGTTCACTGCTCACGACGTCGACGACGACGACAACGACAACGACGAAGCACGGCTTTGGTCCTGTTCGTCCTTCGGCCCTGGCGTACCGTATTGTGGACTTTTCTCAAAGAGGACAAAAGGATTCGCTCGGCACGAATAGCACCGTGCCCATCCAGAGCACGTGTGCTGGCTGCTGGCCAGTTAGGGGAAAATACTGGTCAAAGGGACGCCGAAAGAGACCAATTAAACGTCCACGCCAGAGAATACAAGAGTTCCAGAGGGTTTGATGAGATTTTAGTAAATAAGTCGGAGAAAGGGATTGGTAAAGAGGCTGATGACTGCCTTTGTAGACACTCCACGTCCACGACAAGAGTGTTTCGGGCTTCTGTGGGAACTCGCGATCAAATATTTTTGTTAGGTCTTGCCTACATTTTTTTCTCCTCTTAAGAATATTAGATAAACTAAACGTTTCCTCGGTTCGAGTGGATGATATCTCGGGGTTTGTCGTCCCCGAAAATTGAATTTTTCCTAAATTTCAAACTACGTCGCGATGATTCTTCGTCGGACCGTTATCGCCATCTTATTGGTATCATCGACGTATTTAAATCGAGCTGGGGGACGAACGCGATCGAAAAATGGATTTTGTTGGTCGAAAGGACGCGTGGAAAGAGTGGCGATATTTCTAGATTCATCGTCGATTGAATTTTTCTTAACTTTATTAGTTCCACGTAGTAATGATTCTTCGTTAGACCGTTCTCAAAATTTCATCAACATTATCGAGGTATTTCAAGCAAGCTAGAGGATCGTGACGCAGGTATTTCGCTCGAGAATGGATTTTACTTGTCGAATGGACACGTAGAAAGAGCGATAATATTTCTAGATATGATCTTGATTATCAGTTGAATTCTTGTGCAATTTAATTCCACGTCGTAATGATTTTCCGTCAGAACGTTATCAGAATTCTATTGAAATTATCGACGTATTTAAATCAAAGTAAAGAACGATCGTGATCAAAGGATAAGGAATTAGCCAGACATTTCGCTTGAAAGTAGTTTTTTACGTTAAAACACGCGGAAAGAACGGATATACGGTAATGGTCTTTCCGTAGTCAGATTAACAGCTGCAATTACAGCTTGTTCTTCGTTCTCTGACTCCATATCCCTCTGGGGGCAAGGATCTCGCAGTTGCTCTTTGATCTTTGTACTTATCGCGGTTACATCGTTGGTGCGCTGGTTTACGCGTTTCACGTAAACACTCCAAGTAGCCGACGAGGGATTGTTATGGGAAAAAGTGGCTACCAAGAGATTCTCTTCCCGAAACCGGAAGTACCTTCGCTAGCCTTTCTCGATGTATCGACGATCAGGCGAATTAACTTCAACGAATAATAATAGTTTCGCCTGTAATAATTGATCTTTCAAACGTTCAAAACATAAACCTTGCTTTCGCCAATGTTCTACCCATTTTTTCCTAGCTAAACGTTTTTCTAATGTTTCTACTGACTTTTTTTTCTTTTTTTTTTTTTTTTGAGAAAACGTGAAATATTCTACGCGGATTGACAATGGAAGTTTGAAAGGAAGCTTTTATGCGATTATAAAATAAATAGAGAAAAAGGAAAGGGCTGGAAAAGACGGCAGAAGCGCGGTAATTGGTCCGCTACGACGACGGCCCCATTAGGCATGTTTTTTCAGTCAGGGATAATATTTTGACGCGACGATCGTGCCACCCTATCCAAACAAGAATATTCGACGGTCAAGCGGCAGCAATAACATCTCATTTGCAAACAAACGCTTTTCATGCTGGCCGGTTCGTCGTGTCGTTCCGCTTTCGAAAAATTTGACACCCTTTCCACGGCACCTGGAAACCAGAACGAAGAAAACCGACGGTCTTCCCTCGCTGAGAATCTTAAATAACCACGAAGGTCTATTTGGTCGAAGAGGAAAAATCTCCCAAGATTTCCCGATGAATCTTTATTTTTTCATTTTTTCATACTCGCCTTCGTCCCAAAGCAAACATAAATTTTCCAAAATCTACGACGTTTCTCCTGAACCACGTTGTTTGTAAAAATAAAGAAAAGAAGAAAGAAACGCTGTGATTAGCGGAAAGAAACCCGAGCCATCTTTGAAATCTCGAACATCTCCGTTCAGTCTTTTCAAAATTCCATAACTTCTAATATCTGAGAAACACACGTTTATCTACGGCATACAGAGACGTATTAAGAGCCTGTCGGAAAAAGCAGAGAAAATAAATTCCATCTAGCTAGGAAATAACCGTCTGTCGGAGCATTAGCGAGAACTTCAAACGTTCGTCTAGAAACCGCCCGAAAAGCAAACAATCAACGCAGATACGAATCTCAGGGTGCTCTAAAACTCTATAAGCTCTTCTCTTAATATGTGGAAGCATCTAACAGCTAAGGAGAGACTAATATTAGCCTCATATTTGTGGCTTATAAGTCCATAGGTATACCGTGTTCTCATTTACAAGTCTGATAGATATTTATATACACGTTTTATAGCCACGAGATAAAATAAAGAAATTGTTTTAACAAAACTTTGCTATCGCGAACGTTACATTTCAAACGAATAAGCGTTCGATTACATCGTCAATTTGTTATTATTTTGTCATTATATGCTTCGAATAATAAAAATACTCCCGCGGCGCCCTGAGCGGAACATGTGATTTCGGCGTGGCTGTCAAAGTGTTAATATAAATACTTCATATATTTACAATATAAATGCAAGAGTCCTGTATAATGTGAATACTCTAAGATTGTCGTGGTCATTTACGATTCGACGATACAATTCGAGGGCCGGACGTCGAACCATCTCTCGCAACACAGATTTAACGTGACATAGTTGGATCTCGAAGCTTATTGGATCAACAACCAATTCGACATCGAGAATACTATGAAACACCGGTATCGAGGTCTCTTCGATTCGAAAAAGAGGAGGAAAGGGGTAATTTAGCTGCGCGTGGTCCGGTTAACTCGCACGTATCGGACAAACTTGTCCCAGCGGAGGACGTCTAAGCACTCGTACCACGCGCACCAGCCTCGAACTGCCCATAGGAACAACCTGTTGTTGGGCCCGCTCGCCCTTTCGTGTTTCTACAAACCTTGTTTCGAGATATTCGGACTGTTCCACGAGAACAGAACCGGTCAATGGAACTAGGAAAGTCGTGAATTCGATAAACTTTCAACGAACGTGAGCAAAGTTCTTAGCTGAATTATAGCTAGCATTTGGTTAAACGTTATTTGGTTAAACACACTGTGTATCTATAGAAAAGCCTGTACGTGTTACCTCTCGGTCGTAGAGAGAATTCAATGTTCCGTTCGTTTAGACAGACAGCGTAGACGAAAGTAAGAAAACAAAACAATTAACTAACATTTATTGGCATTTGTATGTTTTTCTACAGACGAGACGTTGCGACGCCATCCGCAATTATTTTCCAATTATTTTGCGATATATCATAATTAAAATCGCTTTCTAAAATTCTATCGGGGTCATAAAAGACCAGTGTGACATTCTAACGTTAAAATTCCTACACCCAACGAACGTCGAAATATCATTCCGACCTCGCTTTCCCTCAAAATATCCCACTGTTTTTATTCTAACAAAAAACGCGATAGAAACACGATAAAAAATGGAAAAAGAAGTGGAAAAAAGTGTAACAATCGGAAATAGTACTCACTTCCGGCCGCTGTCGAGGAACCTGTCGAACTCGACGGACATTTTACAGCAGAGGGCCCGCCTGTTGTGCGAGGACGAGCACTTGGTGTTGATCATGTGGCCGTCTGCAATCAAACAGGGACACCAAGGTTCAGTGAGGGATAGTGGGCGATGTAATTAATTAAGAGGTTAATAATCATCCTCGTCGGTACAGAGGCTTAATTAATTCGGCTCGATCCTCGTCGCTCGTTTCTCTTCTCCTTCATCGGACGTGCTTTCGAGGGCACACCTCGATCATCGTGATACACGTCGTTCCACCTTCCAGCTACGGACGCTCCCACGATACGCGAGTATTTCAATTACGCTCCGCCAACAATACGCGACAATTAACCGTTCGAACCGCTCGCCGTAATTACACGGCCGCTTAATAATCGCGCAGAGGTCGACGAAGAGTAACTTGCAAGGATAAGATAAGAGAAAAAGGTCGCAAGTTTTACGGCGGGTTTCATCCTGGACCTCGGGTGATTAATACTTGGTAACAACAACGCTGATTCGATGATCGAACCCTTGCATAATAATCTGCTATCTATTAGTAGCTGCTCGTACTGTTAGCAAATCGACGAGTTACCAGTTGTAAGCTTCTTTTACACGGCACTTTCGTGTCTACTTTCTTTTTCTTTTCCTTTTCTTTTTTTTTTTTTTTGTAGATTTATCACAAATAGGATAATTAGCTTGACTCGTAGCTTGTACGATTTACGCGCGAAACGCGACGTTGTTGCTGTCGCGAATTTATCAATACCGATGTAACTTCCGATTTGCGACTTGTAAAACTTCGTTGTGCTAATTAGACACGGAATGTAATAATTACGCGCGCGCGGGGAATTTCCAGTTACGAAACGTATCTCGCTTATTTGTTTCTTTTATTTACTTAAACGAGTTTGCCTTTTTCTTTCCTTTGTATTCTACGGTACTTACACGCGGTGACGCCAGGTGCATACGAGCATACAAACATTTGTGCGATATAAATATCGATGAATAAAATACCAGTAGAAAATATAGAAAATATAAAAAAATATAAGCAAATATAGATGGGTATTTTGTATTGTATTATGCATATTGTGTCGTGTACGTAATTTTTGGTATTCGTTCCAAATATCCAAAGATTCTTCCAATAGAACAAAATGGATCGTATGTAGTTGAATAAAATAATATAGAAGAAAAAACACCATTGTGCATCTATTATTTCCTTGTGAAACGAAAGAAACTTTGGGGCCAACCTAACAGATCATACTCCGGTGGTATTCGTCAAAATATGAACTTTTACGTACGTACGGAATCTGTAACAGCAACGTTCGATGAACTTGTGTCAATTTCGACAATTTCCTCGTAGGAAATAAAAAAGGTGAAAAGCATCCGAAAATATTTCCTCTTGGAAATGTCTTGGAAACTGAGAAGAATTCGGAGCAACGTGGCTTCACGTGTTCCCCTGCGGCGAAACTGACGCATCAGTTGGCCGCGTGGGTGGACGCAGCCAACAACAGGGAGGATAATACCGGGCACGGAAGGACTTAAGGAGGAGGGGATGAGCACGCGAGCCCTCGGGCACCGTCCGACATTTGACCTCACCACGCGCTCTGCACCGGTTTGCACCTCCACCACGGGCCCCTTTCTACCTGCCTCGCGTAATCCACCCTTGTTCCTTCGTCCGCCGAGATTACCGCCATATTCACGAACCGGCGGAATTGGATCAGTGGAGCAAAAAATTACATTCCTTTTCTCCCCACCTTATTTCGTATTTCTAGTGAAAATTTTTCATATTCGCGAGAATATAAAATACGTTGCACGCGTTACACGCGTAGCTTCATATCTACTCTGCAACGCTTCAACAGCTTAGACGAAGCTCGTTGTTAATTTAGTGGCTCTACACATTGAACACTCGCAAACTATGCGGAGCAACATATTGGGAAAATAATACATTGACAAATTGGCGCTTTCCTCTTTAAATCCTCTTTAATCGTTCTAAAACCTTCTTTAAATCGTTGTAAAACAACAATGTAAAAGTTTACCTATTGCTCCTCACTGTTTACGGTTTTTTGCTCGGTTGATGCGAGTTCATGTTCGTGCAAGAGGATTGCGAGAAACATTTGCTCCTAGGCACCGTGATAATGTTGCAAACTTGTGTCGATCGTGAGCCACGACAGCGTGTCGCATGACCCGTGCCCCTGCTGTTTACATCTTATTGTTAGACGTTGCTTATAGCTCAGCTAAAGTTCGGTTAATCAGCCGCTATAAAAATTTCGTTCGTGAAAACGAAGTTTGTGGAAACGGAGCTCCATTGTATTCCCATAACTTTTTCTCGCTTCTTGCGAGAGATTTACGATTGTAAAATCGACGAGAGAAATATCCTGCTTTTGTACTCGTGTTCGATGGAAGAATTCCGTTTAGAAGTTGGAATTAGTTTTCGTTAGAAGTTAAGACTTTCGCGCGTGGCCGAGATGTCGGGTCGAATGAAGGCGATCGATCGATCTGTCCCCTCGGAAACCGGTCGCAGAATCTGCTGCAAGGTGGAATCTGGTTCAGCCTGATCGACACGCGGCGCCGCTTCTCCTTCTTTGATCAACGCGTGATTATCTAACGACGAGACTGCAACATCGATCGAAGAAGTTGTCATCGTACGCCGCTCTTTACCCTTGAAACGTTCGTTTCAAATCGCGGCAAGAAAATATCCAGATTCTTTGAATCCCGATGAGTTTCTTCGACGAAGATGAAGAAGATTCGTGCATCGACTCCAATACCTTCCACGATCGATAGAATTCTTCAAAATTCCAAAATAATTTCTTCGAAAATTCCCTCGACAGAGAAGACTCGAGTACATCGACTGCAAAATTTGTCGTCGTCTTTGGACGATGCTCGGATCTTTGCATCTCCGTGAAATTCTACGAAATTCCAAAACTACTCTTTGAAATATTTCCTCGACGGAGAAGACTCGACTACATCGACTGCAAAATTGTTCATCGTGCAAAGATCTTCGTGAAATTCTACGAAATTCCAACGACACTCTTTAACGCATTTCCTCGAAAAGGAGATTCGAGTACATCGATTCTAAAATTTGTCCCAACATCTTCAGCAAGTTCTTCGAAACTACGAAACGTCTGCGTAACGAATCTTCGCGTGAAGATCCCGAAGATCGACTCGAAAGTCTTTCGCGATCCTCGCTCGATTCTTCGAAATACCAATACAGAAAATCCTTTGATAAAGCTACTCGGAGAAGAATGGCAACTAAATTCCATTTCCATCGGATTCGATCGAATCCAGCAGGTGGTCGATCAACGCGATCCCTTCCCCCTTAAATCAGTCTGGGAGCATCTCATGCCAGTCCAATTACGCCGGTTCGTCGGATTAATCCCGCGGCTTGCCAGATAACGATACACGCGTGTCGTCCACGATCCACAGCCATTAAAACATCGAACCCACGTTGAGTGGACAGTCGTTGCGAGGCGGTGTGTTTCGGTTGGCGACCATTAACCGGGGACGACGAGCGAACTTTTGAAATGATTGACGAGCACGGGTCCGCGAGCGAACCAGCTCCTACACGCTCGTTCGTTCCGCGCCGGCAATTATCGCGTAAACGAGGCCAACCATTAAGCCCGGCCGTAATTATCCTTGCCTCGTATTACAACAGAAATAAACGCTCCTATTCGGTTCTTCTTTCTTTTTCTTTCTTCTTCGTTCTTTTCTATTTATCCGCTCCCTCGTTTATCCTTTCTCTTCCGCTACGTCTCTTTCCTCTCTTTTTTCTTTTATACATATGATATAACGAAATAAAACTGTCCGACTACGTTTCGTACGATCCTTGATATATTACGATACCACGTAGTCGTACGAATAAAATTATAGTTTGGTTGGACAGAATGATGATAGGGATGATTGGCTAGGAGGAGATCGACAAAGTCGAGCCTCGAGTTTAGTCGCTGCGAGAAGCGACTTTTTCGGGTTTAATTACTCGCTTCATTAATGAAAGTCCCGAGAGGAATTGCGTGACGAGAGACGGTAGCTTCGTGGGTGTTTTAATCTTTGTTGTTACGTAGAATCAGGAAGTTTGTATTTTAATCGACATGTAGTGATCTCACGCGTTACTGTTTCACGTTGTTCGAAAATGTACAGGGACGAGTACGTCGTCGCTGATTCCAAATTTTCTAATTGCTCCGAAGTTTCTATCGACGCCGTTCCCAAGCTAAGCTTCTTAACCAGTTAGCTGTTACGACCTCTTTGAAATGCGTGTAAAAAATGTTTGGCAAAAAGTAAGCGACGACGAGTATACTCGTCGGGCACGGAGTATACGTGACTCTCGCGATATAGAATTAAGTTACAACGAAATAACCGTTTTACTTTTGGATTTTGTTACTGACGGGGCTCGTCGTAGCGCAAAATAGTGGCATTTCTTCGCGACGAGTATACCCGTCAAGAACAGCTGACTGGTTAATTCACGCGCTCTAACGCAGCAAGTACGACAATGGATGAAAATCTTTACGCTCGACTGTTCCCTTCGAGTAATCACAGATTACTGTCAATTACGTAACACAAAATTACACGAGCTGCAAATTTCTTACAGATATACGTTTCTTTCGAGTTTCGCCTTCGCATCGTACGAAGAAACGAATAAGAAAGGGAAAAATTTGGCCAGCTACGTCGAGTGCAAAGGACCTATTTTAGATTTTGAACCTCCACGACGACTAGGCTTCTCGATCGCGCTGTTAGTATTAACTGCCCTTTGTCCAGGTTTTCTCGCGTCTGTCCCGAGGAAGTAAACTGGAACGTTCGCTAAACACGACCGAAACTCGAAAAGCCACAAACGCGTGCCATTTCTACGTATCGTCACACGAAGATCGAAGATCGAGCGGTGTTTTTCGCTCGTGGATTTTACCGTCTCGCAGACGTTTCCTCGAGTTCTCTACGTTTCAAAACGCAGTAATCAAATTCGAGGAACGGCAAGACGAAACAAGATCGCCGAGTAAAATGCAAATGGGAAGAGTAGAAAGTAAACAAGTACAAAGTATACTCACTGGTCTGATTCTGAAAGTAGGGATCGTCCCGGTCGGTGAAGAACCAAGTCTGAAATCATAAATAAAGAAAGGTTAAACCGAGAGTACTCGACGACCGGATAACAGCTACTTCTACGCCGGTTTTGACTCTAACGATCGACGTGTCGGTCACGTACGCAGACGCCATTGTTTACCGCGGCTAACACGCGCCACGTACCGATCATAAATTTCGATTTCTTCCGTTGCTTCGAGCTTGCTCCATCTACGTCCACCGAGCTCGATAAATCGCTCTCGCGAGTTTCTCCCTCGATCGCCGCTGGGAAAATAAAATTCTTCTTTTTCCTTATTTTCTCTCCCTTTTTCTTTTTTTTTTTTTTTTATTTTTGTAGGGACAAACAACGAATTAAGATAGTTGTCAACAGATTTTTATCTGTATTTAATCGTCAGTAAATTATACACATTCGTACGTAGTAAATTACAGACCGTTCATACATCTGTAATTATGGAGAATAAAATATCGTTGAATCGAAGCTATTCGAACACGCTGGAATAAATTTCGTAGAATTACAGAGATTAATACAGTCACTATACAATGAATTGACACGCGTTTTCCATTAAACAATCTTTTCTCAGATTATACATTGGAAATTCATAGCGTATCAAGTTTTTCTTGCCCCGCACGAAAGTACTACTGAACGATACGGAATTTAATATGCTTGAACCTAATTAATTAGTACGTACATGATATAACAAATACAATGACGCGTCTTTCTTACTTTCTTCAGCCACTCTATATCGTAAAGATATTAGAGAGAATTTTTAAGTTGTTCAAAGCCAATGTCTTTCCAAACTTCCAAACTTTCAGAACGTCTAACAAAATTATAGTCAAAATTATATGGCTGTCTCTATTTTTTTCTTTTTTTAGTTATACAGCTTTTCGAAGATCCAAAAATCTACTAATCTTCTCCGTAAGAGTAGAAATCCAAAGAAGAGAAATTGCAGCTAAACGAGATTTTCATTCTATCGTTAGATTTTCAGTCTATTAGTCCATCCAGTAATTACGTTGATCAATGTACGCTTTCCGACGATCGTCGATAATTTGGCAAAAAATTCGACGAGACAGTGAGGCTGCGAATGAGCATTCTCAGATCGAGAGAAAACACCTTAGGAATTAGGAGCTCTGGGTGGTTGGTCGGTGTCATCTGCATGAGAGTAGAGCGACGACGTTGAAGATTGGTGCAGTGCACGTGTTAAAGCAGTCGCCTATTTTTAGTTGGCGAGTTCCCTTCAGGAAGTGAGCGTCGACGGAACGAGGGGTAACGCTGCCGTACCAGACGTCACGAGCATTGTCTCGAAGATTTTCACGTGGCGGGATGCGCTTTCGAACCCGAGGAAACACGGATCCCTGCCACTTGTGCGCGGCAAAAGAGAAACAACGTGGGAGAAACGCTCGTTCCGATGTAATAGACGTCGGAAACGAGTAGAAAGTGGCGAACTCGTATCAAAGTGGTCTCTAAGCGTCCAAAAGAAACAAGATAAAAGAAATGGAGCAGATTTCTTGCGACGTTTTTTCGGTCAAACTATAGACAGACTTTGGTCGATATACGAAAGAAATTTTGAATCTTAGCTGGAAGTTCATCTTTGTTCGTTTTATTCCTCGAATTACGGTATAGTCTAACAGTAAATATATTTCATCGTGGTGTTTGCAGAACTAATTCGAGAGACATAGACAGGAAATGAAATACTCTGGAAGATTGTTCGAGCTGTTTGAGAGATTTCGTTATTGAAGAAAGCGAATAGCTTTTGAAGGAAAGATTCGTAGAGTCGTAGATGGAGAGAGTCTAACTATATTTCGATGTTTGCGAATTTTCGCTGAAAATTTTCATGATATACAGGGTGGCGTGATTAAATGGGATCACCTAGATATCTATCTTGTTTATTGTTGAACGTAAAGCTTCTCGGAACAAAGTTACGCTACTTCAAACGTCTTTGAACTCTTGCAAGAAGAATTTAAAAAACGCATAAATTTGTAGATATATAGTTCCGTCTAAAAATGTAACAAAGATTCCGAAATACTCGTAAAAGAGTGTAACTTTGTTACTGGGAAGCTTCTCTAGATGACAATAAGGTATTTGGATGATTCCATTTATCCAACCATGTATAACGATCTAACACGATGACACAAACGGGCATGATATAATTGCTGCTGAAAGAAATAAGAAGAAAGTATAGAATAAAATTTCTTAACACTTAATTTTCGAGAAAAGCGAGTTTCAAAATTCGTCAAGTACGCTGGAATTTGGGTAATTCCCACCTAAGTACGAATGAACGATCGGCAGGAAGTAATTGCACCTGTGAAAAGAAATAGAAAGTGCGAAACAAAATTTGTCCGTTTAAGGCTTCGTCTCGAAGAAAACAAAGTTTGTCGAACGCGTTTAGCTCGGAATCGACCTGACATACGCGCGTCATGAATTTTCGGATTTATTTTTCTCGGCGACAAAGCGTTCCATCGAAGAATTTTATTCCACGTTCTCGACTTATTATAAAAAATTGTATTTTCTCCGCGTTCTTCTATGAGAAATCGCTTTATTCGTTACTCGGCCGTATCCTATTTTCTAGTTTCTCGCGTATTCGTGCTTCGAATGGCGAACGTATTTCGCGCGTGACAAATCGCTGTTCCTCCCGATTTCCCAAAACTTGAATAGCGGCTTAGCAAACAGCGGTTGTTGGATGGCTATCCATGGAACGTTATCTTACGACCGACGATAAGAATTGTCGCGACAAGACGGATGTCCTGTATAACCGACAATTAAACCGTGGCGAAGGGAGAGACGGAACAAACGCGGAGGAAGAGGAAAAAGAAAAAAAGAAAAAGGTGAGACGAATAAGCTCCCGAGTCAGCGTTCGCAGAAGGAACACGAATATCCGGCAAACAAGAGACATCGCACGCCAGGGAAAAAGAGGGACGAGAGACGCGATGACGTCAGTGGCACCGGCGTCGCGTTACATCGACGTAATTACGTTAATCCACGCACGTACGTCGCGGCTAAAACGGGCATCGTCGTTAAGCCGATATCTCCATTGCACTGGGACCCAATTCTCTCTCTCTCTCTCTCTCTCGAGAATAATTTAAACGTTTTGGTTGCAGTCTCCGTTTCCAACTCTATGGGCGAGGCGACGTTAGGAATTAAATAGGCTGTTCTCGACTCCAGCTAGGAGAGTACTCGCGTCCCGTTTTGTAATAAACTGGAAGATCGAGAAATCCGAGCTGTAAATCGTTCGGGAAGGAACATCACGAAGTATGTGGATCGAGATCAGTGGATCGTTTGAGAAGGTCCGAACCTAATATAATACCTAATCTATAAACCTAAGAATTAGGTAGTCGAGATACTAAATGTATAAATATACGAGTACACGAGTGTGTGAAAGTAGGAGCTTGCGAGGACTCGAAAATCTGAATACTCAGATAGGCGAGTGTGTAAATGTTTACGTACTTGAGCATTTAAGTACGTACTCGAATGTAGTAACAGTGGCTGTATACCTGAGCTGTACGTGCGTTCCAAACTCTGAGAGCAATGAATATCGAACAGCTAGAAACGCACGATACACGCGCAAACACCAAACACGAAAATATTATTTCGATACTCTAAAAATATCGACGGACAAGTAAACTACAGTGTTTTCGATGCTCGACGTCCCAACGCTCCGAAAAGTCGTAACCGACGTCCGATTAATTTCAAGGAGAAGTCCTCGGTGATCATCGATACAAAAAAAAAAAGAGGACAGAGAGACGGGAAGAAGAAATAAAATGAAAAGGAGAAATTAACTCGAGAGATACTCTGTATTTTACTCGCGTAAAATTACAGCGATGCGGTCGGTGAGCGTTTCCAGATAAATAAACGACGTAATTGATCAATTATCCGCTGACGTTTCAGAGGCGAAACGGCTGTTGTAAATTGAAGGGTTGCGATATAGGGCGAGTCACTGAAACTAATGACAAACGCTTCGACGGCCGATCGATCGGTATCCCCGGCAGAAATCCTCCTCCGAATGAAATCCTCCGATGAACACCTACAGCATGTTACTTAACAGCGAGCCAATCGAGCACGATGACTCTCGAATTGCAACACGTGAATTCCAGTCGGATACAAAGTGCAACACGAGCAATTTGTCGAAATCGAAAGTAACCCTGTAGCACCGATACGATGGCAAATTCGAACACTGTCATCCGAACGTTATCTATGGTTCTTTTACGGTTCTTCCGCGACCGTTAATACTAACGCTTTTACCATCTATGCAAATGTATGTAATATCTATGCAAATACATTCGCGGTCTTGAGACTCTGCGGTGTACAATGACTCGCGAAAATAGCTGAACATTTAGCGTAGAAAATTATGGCATATAAATAATTGTGCGTTGTACGAAGCTCTTTGAAACTTCATTAGCACTGCGACGGGACACGATTACGGCGATTTTACTGGTAATGTTTGGAACCAATCTGGAAATGTGTATAGAAGTTACGTTTATTAAAAACATACCATTGATCATTAGTACAGTTGAAAATTAGTACAGGATATGAATCGAAGTATGGGCGTCTGATGAACCTTCACTCGAATTGACCATCGTGGTTATATATTCCAGCTGATCGTTATTGATACCGAGGCGATGATTACAAGAGGTTACAGGTAATGACAGCAATCGGACAAACGAGAGGTCGATGACAATGAATTTAGGTTCGATACGAATTCACGGCCACGGGAAGACGAATCCGATATGATACATGATCCTGGTGTAACTCCACCTACTAATCGTAATGACTCTCTCAATAACTAACTCTATAACTTTTTCGATACCTAACTAACTTCCAGTACAAATGGAACTGCCCTTACATGATCCCCTCGCCACTTCTCGGGTCAATCTTTGTTTTTAAGGAGAGCTGCATAATTATTCCATACCTCTGTTGTTACATGTCCGTCCCGTGACCGCGGCTACGTTCGGCTACTCATTATGTCACCTTGAGCCCAAGCCCATCGTCATAAACTCTAAGTACACATAATCGGATTAGCGTCTTACAACTATTTCCTATTTTTATTGCTTAAGGGTAGCTACAATAAAAGTCCGGGCTAGGGTATTGGAGATTTTCCTAATCACTCCAAAAGAAAGGCCCCGATGTCCTTTCATCTCCGACACATATAATTAATATTGAAAACCGTTATGCTATATTCCGGCTTGCTGATATACCTAGCGAATAATCGACTATCCAAATACTCTGACGTTCGTGGAGAGTATGCTTGCAATAAATATTTTCTAATTTCTGTGTGCATGAATTTCCAGATTCTCAGGTCTCAAACTTTGTCAATATAATCGCGACTACAATGTCTCGTGACAGCGTTGTTAATGAAATTTCGAAACCTTTCGAAACATTTCTTCAATTATGGTATTCAGTCGCATAGACGTAAAAACTAGCAGCTGTAAAGGCAGAAGCCACGTTAACAACCCGAAGAGAAATTCATTTACATTTAGGACGAGCCTACTAGCAAGTCAACAATACAATCAGTTCTGGCAGTGGTCCGTTTTTCTACCTAACTCCCTTTTCTTCGTAAATCATTTCTCTCCTGAGAATTTGTAAAAGCCTGAAATGAAAGGAGCATCGGGATATTTTCTAATATTCCTTCTTGCCTGTTCATAGACCATGCAACGTCCTTGGAAATAAGGATAGAACGTAAAACTGCTTTTGTTTCTGGAAGATCGCCGTAGGTAGTTGCACATATTAACTCGATGTCACACTGAGATCTTTGACACCATCGAGTGCTTTTGCTAGAATATTTTTAAATATCCAAAGGTCTATAATATTGCTTATATCCTTATTTCTAAACTGCGAATTTTTATTCAAATTCGCATCTCTATGAGGACAACTAAAAAGAATAGAATGCAGGCAGAGACTTCTTTCATCCGGTAAATATTGTAACAAGCATCGTGCTTCGATGTATCCGGTGCATGGTGAATCAGTAAAAACTACCGTTTGAAATAACTCGTTGTCCATTGACTGTATGAAGCGAAATTTATCGCGTTTAAGCAGTCTGCTGTGATATGAGTACACTTAAATTTTCCAATAGTTTATATTTTTTGAGATATCAAGGTGACTGAGAGTTTTAATGACCACCGTACGCTCTTTATAACGTCAGTCGACTCAGCTGGATATTCTCTACAAAAAAGAATCATAATATCTATAGTGAAAAAATCTTTGGTTTAACGGATATTTTAATACTTCAATTTGTTGAATTTAACGTGTGAAAAACAAAACAACGTGAAACATAGGAATATCGCCTCGCGTCTTTGCTTCTCTTTCATTCATTAAATTTGACAATTTAAAATTAAAATAGCTGCTAAACCGATTGTTTTTCATTGGAATGTCCAGGTTGATCGACTAATGTTATAAAAAATATACCTATCGACGTCACCGTAATATCTCAAAGAATGCAAGATATTAAAAAATCAAAATGTACACATCTGACCAGGCTGCTGAAATACGATAAGTTTCACTGGAAACATTTTTCGATAATAAAGTCCATAGATAACGAGCTACTTCGGGTGGTAATTTTTATTGACTCACCTGTACATATTTGCACGCACGTTCTATGTATTTTTGAACCTGGAAATTTCTTGTGAATGCATAAAAATGTACAGTCTCGTTATCTCATACCCTGACCTATCCTATTTTATTATAGCGTAATCGAATACGAATACTGAAACACCCAACGTCCTTCGGCAAGTCGATAGTTACTACAATAATTAATCGCTTTCATCGACCACCCTCGACGAGGATACAACGATATATTGCCCCAAGACGTAATTCAATCAAATTTCTTTTACTCTGAATCCATTGAGCAAAACGAGCTAAGCTACGAGGCGCGCTTCAAAGAAGACCGACGACGAAGTAACGGGCAAATGTTACGTCGCCTCGAGAACACGAGTGCTCCGAAACGATCTTTTAGGTCCCTGGATAATTCGTTCGAATGCGCGATTCCTGAGAATCTCGATTATTAGTCGGCCCTCCGGCGACTTTTCTGGGCTGCTAGTTCCAGGAAGTGTCGCCGGTAGCGATGGGAGCGGAAGGCCGAGCAACAGGGGGGAAGTACAATGCATGCAATTAGTCGTGGCAAGATAATATCGCGAAAGTTGAGAGTTCCTAGACCTTCTTACCACCTACCTACGCTTTTAAGCCGGCAATCCACCGGTAAACTACGCTAAACTGTGTCGTGCTAAATTTTCAATTATTTGCTTCGATATGCACATACATACAATGGCGGGCAAAGGTTCATGAAGCAAGAGATACAAAGAGACACTAGAATTTTGCAAAATGGATTTATATTTAATAAGAGCAATGAACGAACGTAGTAGGAAGGTTACTAAGATTCATAAACGAAACCTACCAAAGGTGTGCTATTAAATTAGATGTAGCTTAGCTTAGCTATCCGGTGGATCTTTAAGGAGGTTTCACAGTCAACGAAGACCAGAAAGAGATGGATGAAGCGAATAAAACGGATGGACAGACGGATTCGGAAAAGACGAATACATAAAATTCGTTTGTTTCAAGAACATGAGCTGAATACACAAATAAAACGCTGTACACGGTACGTGGAAGTTGATGGAGAACAAGAGACGCAGAAAGAAGGAAAGGGTAAAACGGAAATACAGAGAATCCCGTTCCCACGACGAGTGCTCATCAAGCTGAAAACCGCCGTGTATATGCTCGACCGAACAGTAACAAATCGCACACAGAGTGGCCTCTATTCTAAACAGTCATCCAGTCTAACGAATTAATACTTTCTTTTCGAGAATCAATTAATACTCTTCGCTGAAAACTACTTCAAGTATTGTTCGTTAATACATAGAGATAAAAATGAGCTATTACGTGGTAACGATTCAATTACAACGGTCGAACAAAGTCTACGTTCTAAAACTAATTGCTCATAAACCTAAGCTTTTAGTTTAACCTTTAACATTATGTTTAATCCTGCTAATGCTTCGGTTTATATCTGGTTCTTAAGACGGTCCTTAGGCCTATTATACGCTCTCAACAATTACTGAGGGATCGAGTATTTGCATAACGGAAAAGCCGGGTTTTTCCAGAAACTACATCAGGCACAAGCAACGGGGATAGTTACCCTCTCTCTTCTATTACAAAACAATACAACCGAACTTTCCTCCGTGATTACATGGGAGCAGACAGACAGTTGATCTTCTGGCTCATGTTCTGTAACCATTGAACTCTCTGTGTCCACGTAAATTGTTTTAAATACGCATATTTTAGATTCTGTTACCGCGGTGTTGTATCAAATCAACCACCCCTATTACCTTAACCAGGGGATCGATCAAATCGTGGTGTCGATTATTGTAATCGTAGCAGGAATTTACGACTCCCGTGAAGTGATATCTCGTGAACGCGTCTGCCCCCGATTGGTCGAAAAAACATGTATGAATATATATATATATATATATATATTTTTTCGTATATCTTTTTCAATCTTCTATATACATATACGAACGTCGAGTGGCTGTATGCATATAGTAAGTATAGCGCAATAGAATCTTATAAGAACATATTATATAATATGTAGCATTACTTACATCTAGGATTATACCTAATCCAGTATTGTAATCTTACAAAATTACCGTAGATATGAACTATGAAGATCTGATATACAGGAATAAGGAGGATATAAATATCTCAACAGCGCAAACCATGGCTTGGGAAAATATTCTGTAGACGTGTAGAAGCATAGAGGCTTGGAAGGATTTGTCACGTACCTGATCCTTAGCGAATTGAAACCAGGTGCTGATGATAGCTGGCAAACGGGAGTGATGATAATGCTTGGTAGTTTTCACGCTGATGAACACATCGTCGAGATTCGTGGTGAACGGTGCCATGGTCGCAGTCGCGATCGCAGGTGTCACCGAAGATTCCTCGTTGATCAGCACCCTCCTCGAAGCTGGCACTTCCACCAGTACGCTCCTACTGTTCACTTCCACCGTCATCTCGTCGACCCACTACGCAACAATGCCACACACACACGTAAGTATAAAACCAACCGCGATACGCTTCATAATGGATCGGTAATATTTTGTAAACATAGCACGCATAGAACAATAATCTGATCGAGAATTCTTGGAAAAGAAGCGAGCACGTGCACGCGAGCTCACGGAATGTTTACTCTCACGACGTTCGCGACGAAACAAGTTCGAACTCGATTTACCGTTCGATTAACATAACTGGCTACCGAGAATAGCGCTTCGAGAATAGAACAATTAACACGTCATTTGGAAGTGACATCTCTCTTTATTACTAAAGTCGATTAACCCCTTGCCTTATGATCTTTTCTATTGATATAGCAGTTGCATAAAATATTTGCACATAACCTTATTATCCAAAGTAACGCTTTTCTTTATCAGGTTCAACGTTTCATTTTTATAGTATATCAAATTTTTATCGTCTTAAAATAAAAGTATCATCTACTACCGAATGATACGAAATTTGATATATTTGAAACTAATTAATTTTATATGTTGGACCGTACTTCATTTACTTCTATTTATATATTTATCTGTCTACCTTATTCTATTGCTTTTATTCTTCATTCTCTTTTGCCTACTCCATTCTCCGTTAGTGCTACTCGCCTATTAATTATACACTTATTTTGTTTAATGTTGTACTAGAGGATTCTCACTCGTTGAATTAATAACGTACTAATGTAATTACTAATGTGAAAATAGTTTTCCTATCTACCGTATGTATTGCTATTAACTTTAATAATTTATTGATTTAACACTCTAAAGCAGAATACTGAAATATTATATGCAATTTGTATTCACTAATCGACAGTGATCTGAAATAAAGGGGTTAAAATTGAACTTTGGCAGTAGACGCCACGTCTTGTTATTCAACGTTGTAAAGCGAAGGATTAATAATAATCGCTAACATATGTAAGACAAATTAAAACGTTTACCTGACGGGGTGCAACAGCCTGATAAAGAAGAATGGTAGCATAAGCAGTGGCGAGAACAAGTACCAACGCCTGGAGACCTCGTCTAGTCGGCAGGCTACGGGGCATTTTAGCACTTCCGGTGCCGGCGTATCCCGCGCCAATCACCGACAATCGAGCCTGTGGCCCACCGCCACCGAATTTCACCGACCGTCCCTCTTCCTCGTGATTTTCACGTTTTTCTCGAACTCCAATGATCAACGGCAACCACCTTGCATCGTTCCCCTCCTTCTGCCGCGTGAAAAATACGCCAGTCATAACATACAGAAGTAATCACGTTCCCGCGCGTCACTTCCGCGTTACTCTTTCAAAATATCGAATAAATCGTTCGCTTTCGATAATCAAATCTAGCCTACTCGTCGCACGAAATGATCGCGTCTGCGCATGACAATGAATCACGCGAACTGTAACTCGATTCACTGTAATACACGATCACGAATGTCCCATCGAAAGTTCCTTCTTGTCACTTTGTAAATTAACTGAAAGGATAACCTGCAAAATTTCGGTTATTCCGTTATATTTAATTGTCGATGACACCACCAATGTCATCGTTCCGTTTCGCGTTAATTTGTTGTTAATTCGGTCAACGATTTATGAAAATCGGTTAAAATTTCGAAATCGATCTCTGTTTGAAGAATTATAGATTTCAATTGAACGATAATCTCGTGTTTCAAACAATTCGTCTTGCGAATCTATCGTGAAAAACTATAAATACTTTTGTAAATTGATTATAATTGATTGTTTGTTTTTTTTGTATCGTTGTACTATAAATAATTTCAGGACAACCTGTAGAAGAGCGGCGAGTGTTTGACAGTCAAGTGGTTGTCACACGGGAACGCTTTTGTGAAGCGGAGATATACGAAGAGTCACGAGGCGAACACGCACCAAAACGTAATACTGCACGGCGCGCGACAAGCCACCGACTGAACACATGGCCAGTCGTCGTGACTACGCTGTAAACATCGCCATAGCAGCCACTTGGCCGGCGTGGTGGGAGAGCGACCTGGAGAGTGGCACAATGTCTGGAACGAATGAGAAGGGGGACGCGTTTTAAATGGAGCACCGCCTCTTCGTTGTACATCGATCCGATTAATAACTTAATAAATTTTTATATCGATTAGAAATCAATGAACAATAAATGAAATAAGCAATTGTAAAAATTATTACCTTACTTTACTTTCATTTTTTAATAAATAAACATTGTGTATGAACTTTTGATTTATAACTTAACTTATATTTATACAGTCTGCATTCTTGAATCCGGATCTTTTATTTATAAAATACATTTTTTATACAGTTGTTTTATTTATCTGAATTGACTTTCGTTCATCGTTTCTTTCATATATCTTTTATATGTAGTGAAGATAAAGTATCAATTGCAAAATATTTGAAATATGATATACGTTATATAAATATGTTACTGTTATTTTGGATAAATTCATTCTAAAAAGTTCAGAGGATGTGTGTTTACAGGTGTAAAGTTATTAATATGGGTGTCGCAGGTCAGGTGTAGATTCCTTCATAAAAGACTACTTATATTTTTGTATTACAATATTTAATTATTAAGATCGTCAATATTTACATTTGTACATGATTCGATGCACTTTACAGTATAAGAAAAAAATTAAAACAGATAATCGTAAGTACTTCATCATGAGTGTTCATTCGAGCTGTAGTTACATCTCGTGATCACAAATCGATAAAAATCGTCCATTTTAACTTCAAACATACGATCATCTTTCACTTCAATAAATGTCTTTTGTATCATCGGATTAGGATTTGTTACAAATTTTCCCTCCATCTGTAAATCAATATTCCTAATTGCGATAGAAGATACATTTCTATCCCAATGATTCCAAGCTTCTTCTCCTTTATTTTAAATAAATACATCTGACGCAATCGTCATAATAGCTGCCACTTTGCACTCTTTAAAACCCAACTGTATGTGCGTTCATCGCACATCATTCACGTTGCTCTTCGACGTAAAAGAACTATACTATTGTACAACTTAATCGCAGGTCCGAGACGCAATCCCAATAGCGATATCAAATCCTCTTGAGTCAACATTAAAAATGCTTCACCATCAATATTCTATAAACATCGAATACGAAATTAAATACAGTTTGAATATAATAAATTGTATTACATCCCTTCCTTTTTTTTAAATACTTACGTGTTGCCTAAAGATATTTCCTACTTCTTTACAATTGGGAACGCTCTGTATAAATTTGATAACTTCTTCGTTCGACCACCTTCGAGGATTCGTGTTCTGTTTCGCTACTATCCTGTTTAAAGCATTGCTATGTTTCGCCCATATATGCGGCGAATCCGGTAACGGATTATATCCAGGATTGTAAACGGATTGGTACAATTCTTTACGTAATTGTTTATCAGGCA
Organism: Bombus pyrosoma; assembly: GCF_014825855.1. NCBI lineage: Eukaryota > Metazoa > Arthropoda > Insecta > Hymenoptera > Apidae > Bombus > Bombus pyrosoma. The sequence continues at coordinate 7,734,202 of NC_057780.1, read as the reverse complement.
TATTTGCAGCATAGGGTATAGTAGTTAGCGACGAGTCACCATACGAATTCGAAAGGGAATATAAAGGTTCTTCAGAAACCTGCCGTCTATAAAAGTATAAAAACATACAAGTTAGTTACAAATACATGTACGGTTATAAATGCAAGAAATATAGTCATGAGTGAACCTTTTCTTTCTCTTTCTCAAAAGTTCGTCATCATCTGTTTGTCCGTCACTGTGATGATGTTTCGATTTACTAGACCTGTAAATTATAAATTACTCATATACATAGCAATTACAACAATATACAATATAATACAGAATATTTGTATAGCTTACTTTTCCGAATTTTCTGATTTGTCATTCTTGTCGGAGAAATCTCCATCTTCTTGTTTAATGTCTTTCTCAGTCTTGATTAATCGTTCCTCCGAAAACAATGGCTTCTCCAATTTCTCAGACTTTTCCATTTTTATTTTGTCTGCTTTTTCTAATTTTGGTCTATCCTGTACATCATCTTCAAAGTCGCAAGTCTCGTGCTTCAGATTAAGTCTATCGGCTAATTGCCTAACTTTATGAAGATTCTGAGGTGAGTACGGACATCCAGATGCAGAGTTATGCGTTGCATATTTAGGCCCTTTTACATGCCCTATTCCTTTACAGCCATACGTTCCACACTCAGGCCTGTCATTTAAGTTATCCGGAGCTAGAGACAGTAATACGTATTTAGAGTAAAAATATAAAAACACGAGAGGTATAAAAATATTTAAAAAATTTTTACTTAATGGTGGTTCCAAAGGATGACCCGTTTTCATACACCAACCCATGGGATGTATGTCAGGGGAATCGTCGTCGACCCAATAAGCATGATTTTCTGGCCATCCGTCAAATCGTATTTTTAGCCTGTAAAACAAAAGTATATACATATACAAATAATTGTACTTGCCTCCACTTGATTTTAAGATAAAAATAAATATTTGTAAATTACATACATATGATCTTTTACGTCTTCGACTGTTGCTACCCTTATAAGTTGAGGCACGCGTTTATCAACCGCTTCTAATTTCATTCCACGCTTAAACCCGCAAGGTGGTCGTTGTTTAAAAGCTCTCGCTGGCGCGACCATGGAACGGCTTTCCCTGAGATACGCATCCCATGTGAAAGATTTAGGGTCTTTATAATCTGAAACAATAAATTCGCATTTTTACATGCATCGACAAGATACAAAAATATAAAAATCGAATACATATTATTTCGCTTACTATTTGGTGGCGTTAGACTATGACCATTATGATGACACCATCCCACTGGATGAATGTATGGAGAACTTGCATCCGCCCAATAATCATACACTTCATCCCAAGAATCAAAATGAACTAATATACGGGAATCCATTAGGCCTGCTATGCTAGCTACACAAACCAAAGAAGAATGCTTCCTATCTACCGCTTCTAATTTCATTCCTACGCGGAAACCAGTTGGGCATACTGACTAAAATAGTAAAGTATATTGGTGAAGTTCACGAAATTAAAAAATAAATCGTTTGATTAAAAATTGATTGGCACTTACACTTTTATTAGAAAAAATATTTTTTGGCGTTGCAGTAGCTTTGCAAATTTTTAGATATGCGTTCCAATTAAAATTACTAGCTACGTAACCTTTCGGTGGATCTAATCGATGTCCATTCTTTTCCGACCAGCCAACCGGGAAGATGTCCATACTGTCTGCGTTTACCCAAAAATCGTAATTTTCTGCATATCCATCAAAATGCAAACGTATTCGATAACCTGGAATGATCCAAACAAATAAACTGAGTATGTTGTTATAGATTGAATATAAAAGGAAGAAAGTGAAATAACTTACCTACTACTTCAACAACCGTAAGAACACAATATCGTGACGGGTGTTCAGGATCTATTCCTTCTAATTTCATTCCAACTTTGAAATGATTTTTTGCGTAAGGGAAGGGGTCTTTGAATAATTTAACGGGTGCTGCTTTTGCTTTACAATGTTCAAGATACTTAGACCATGAAAATCCGAGTTTCCCTGTCTGCCAAGGATACTGAATACAGAGACACATTTATAAGCAGTATGTTTCAATGATTGTAAAAGGAAAGTTTGGTTACAAGTACCTTCGATTCAGTGTTATCTCCTTGACTCTCTTCATCCATTCCTGTAATAGTATCCTTTGTATCCTCGTCTGTTTCAGACTTCACCTTCTCTTGTCCTTTATCTTCGGATTTCTCTTCTATTTCTTTAGATTGTTGCTGTTCTTGAAGTAATCTTTTACGTTTCCGTTTCGCGCGTAGATCTCTGCCAATAAAATAAAAATAAACTTATAAAAAAGTATATATTTAATTAAATATTAGAAAACTTTATATCGAACAACATACTTCAAGTCTTTTTCTTTTCGCATCGGAGGCTGTTTCTTGGCTTCTATTATTTCCGTACATGATGGACCACACGATATCGGACTTTCAAATTCTGCAGCTAGTCCGTAACATCCACAGCCTTCACAATGGTACATTGTATCCGCCGAAACAGTCCTCGATTTTCTATCATCGGCTATAAAAATAAACTCGGTCACATTCGAAAGAGATCTTCCTCCACTCTTTAAAAGAAAATATGCATATTTGCATTGTTAATACTTACGTTTCTTTTCGTTGTTTATATTATTAACAGTTACAGGGGTAGACTTGGAAGAATTCTGTGTCGAACAAACATTCTCTTTATCGCCAATGCAATCTTTACCTTGTTTGTTATTTTCGTCTTCATCTACTACTTCCATAATACCAAATTCATTCATACAAAACTATGAAATATAATAAATTTATTCGTTATTTCATTAAACCATGACATCAAAAATTAACTTTCTAATGTTATATGGTCATACCTTTAATGTACTTCCTGGAAGAGTACCAACACCGTCTTTCCAATCTAAAACTTTCGCCGCATCGAAATTGGAATCGTTATGTGTTGCATTTAAATGATCTTTCAAGTCTTCATGATTACTTATATTAATCTTAGTATCATTTTTATTGTCTGTTAATGATTCAATGCCACAGCTTGTGCGTGTTTTAATAATTTCGATTTTTATATCATCGTCGACATTAGTATTAGTAGTAAGTTTCACAGTTTTATCTTCACTAGGAACTACTTTAATCAAAGTAATGTCATCATCATTTTGCACTTTCTTATCCTTATCTTGTTCTGATTCCGGACTACTTAGTGCATAGCTTACATCAACTATACTCTCTTGAGTAGACTTTGGAAGATTTTGTTTTTTCATTCGTTTTTCACTCGATCCTCTTAATATATTGCTTATCGTCTTTTTTCGCTTCTCAGGCATACCGGCGTCGTCTTTTTTCGGAATAGGGGTAATAACCGCGGAATCTGGATTCTCTGTAATTTTTATACTATCTGTAGAATTATTATTTCCTTTATTTGCGTTTAGTAAACTCATTTTTGCAATAGGATGCAAAGGAGGTGGATGTGTAGCTGAATTTGTAGTTTTTGACTCCCGTAATACTATAATATAAAAAGAAGGGAATAGTTAATTCAAATTTAACAATACAATGAAGTACGCTTTCAAGTATTTACCTGTAATAGTTCCTTTACTTTCTGTATTAATTTGGCCATTGTTAATTTTTAAATTAAACATACTGGATTTAGTAGGTCCACTCTGTTGGGGTATGCTGACTGGTAATAATAAATTAGCCATGTGTTTCGGAGGTTGACTTTGAGATCCTGTAGTAGTACTCGTCGAAGTTTGAGCTAATTGTGATATAACTGGTGCTATCACTAATTTTGGTTTAGCTATCTGAGTTGTAGTTAGAGCTCCTAATAAAAGATATGAAAAAGTGAATTAAGATTATATCAATAAAAAGTATCTTTTTTATTATTCATAATTTTATCATGAAAATAAAATAGTCACCTGCTGGAATAACAACAGATTCCCGTGATTTATTCGGCTTAATAAGAGTCCCAAGATACGCAAAGGTGTGCTTGCCTGCTTGTGCATTGGTTTGATTTCCTTGAGAGGTACTTAAGGGCACTATCTGGGCAGTAGATGCATTGGACTTTCTAAGCAATATATGTTTCTGTCCTTGCGAAGTAGTTGTGGTACTGACAGTATTAATTGGCCGATGGATTACAATATGTTGTTTATTCTGAGAAGTAGTAACCTGACTTGGCCCTTGTATAAACACTTTGTTCTGTCCAGTAACAATCTGTAATTAAAATAAAATAAACAATTCATTGATGATATTAAAATAATTTACAAATCACCAAAAAATTGATTAAATAAACTTGACGTCTTAACACAATTTAATCATGTGTCATTTGATCATTAAAAATTGTCTAATTTTGTGTCACTCCTTACATATTTACAAATTTGTGTCTTTAAGAAATATTTGAAATATTTTTGATATACTATAGTAAAATATCTGAATGGTTATAAAAATAATGTTCAATGTAATTTATACTTTTCTACTTGTAATCCACTATACCAAGTATATTGAACAGATCTATATTTATTATAAAAGTGTACACTATTCACTCCTATCACCTATACATGGAATCTAATAGGATTTCACACTCTACATGTGTATATTCCATATTCACTTGCATATGAAATAATAAAATTATTGTTAACAGTACATTCTTAAAGTACCACAACTATACTGGATCATTTTATATAATTATAGGTTACTCTGACCTATATACTATAACTATACACTTTATTGTACTATACAGTATAATATATTATTCTACTTATGTAAGATTATAAAATTATGAATATTAAAAATATATTCAGATTTTATTATAAAATTTTTTGATGTTATATTACATTTAATATGAAGAGAAAATAATATTCTGTCCTAAAAACTCAAGCTATCTCATTCAAGATAAGGATATTAACAAATTACCTGATTATTGACTGGATTGATAATAGCAGCCAATTGAGTAGCATTAGGTGAAACCAAAGTCTGATTTGTGGTTGTTGGTGGAGCCGAACGTAATTTACTTTGTTGAATGTATAATAAAGGCATAACGGGTGTTGTTGGATCATCTGACTGTGGAATCTCCGTGCTACTATTCTCATCTACATCATCTACTACTATTTCTTCTTCCATTCTGTTGAAAAAACATAATGCAATATATTCTTAGAAATTGTATAAAGAAACTCACTTTGTACATTTAACGATTCAAATCATCATAAGAACATTTAAGAACATCAATCAACATTATATTATCAGAAAATTCTGTTTACTTATTTATATTATATTATGACACAAATATATAAAAACATAACTAAAAGATTAAAAGATAAAAGCAACTTAAATGGTCTAATTATTTAAATCTTATTTATACTCAAAAAATTGATTTTTGAAAGTTGTTATAAAAAAGAAACGATTGAACAGGCAAAATGATAACAAAACATCTTTTTATTAAAAAATGAATTAATATCTAAAGAATATCGTACGATGAATGGAATGAAAAATAATAGACAAGTGAAAGTATTTTGTAATTCTACAAACCTAACAGTGTATAATATATCTCCTATCACCAAGTAGAATTGTTGCTAGTTACATAATTTGCAAATAACCGCAATTTTTGAATACACAAAGTTTAATAACTAATGCAATGGTATCCCGGATAGCCATAACTGGGCGTTAAGAGAATCACTAACACGATTTGAAATACGCGCCGAACAAATATCGTTCAGTGTAGTTACGTTATTAATTTTCACGCTTTCAAATGCATCAGTTGGCCAACAATTTATTCCATACATTCTATGGAACACCAGAAATCCTCGGGCGCTAAAAGTTTCAACAGTTACACCATAGATATTTTTATTGAAGCACTTTTACAAATCGTTCAACGCGTATCACGAATTACTTGAAGAACACAACGCGCACGCACGCACACTTTTCACTGAAATAAGGGGATGGATTAAACTATATAAAACTGATCATTTCTTGCGGGATTCACAGGGATTCTCAGGGTAACGCAAACAATTAACTCGACATAAGCGAAGAACGAGCCAAATTGAAATTCCAGTGAATTCTAAACGACTAATTTCACATATTTTTTAAGCGTTCGAGCCTTCATTCTGCGTACGCTACAGCTATATCCTCATAGGTTCTAACTGTAGTAGCGACGGCGCAACAGGCCGCTTCCTATTGGTTAATCGGAGTTACACTGAAGAACAAGTTCACAATCTCGACCAATCGTAACATTCGCGATACACTATTAACCGCATCGGATGTACAGATTTTTCCCAAGTATGAGTAATTTTGAAATCATTCAAGGATCATGCACTGTTGATCGATAACTATATACCACGTAACAAAGTTTTTTTTTTATTTAATCTACTGCCATTTCGCGGACAGACTTTTCTCGCCCGATCCTTTCACGAATGTCCCGCGCAAATATCAACCCAAAAAAAAAAAATAAAACCAATTCGCGTTCCGCTGATCAATGCGAGCTAAACCAAGCTCAATTTTTTTAAAAAGGCGAGTCACATACTTGTCACTATTTAACAGATTATCGCATTGGATTTTGAAAATTGAAATTCACCAAGATATCGGTAATTTAATCAGAATATTTGATACGAAATGTATCCGATTCACATATACTTTAAGTGTAGTTCTACATGTTAAATTTTATTATTTTATTTTCATAGTTGTTGATTTTAACCAATGGCAGAGAGTTGTCGCGTGACGTCATATTGTTATCGTGGTTGGATTGGTTAAACGTAGCAGTACGTGTAATCGGTAAAAAGGATTCTGCCTTTGAAACAGTAATTTCCGACGAGCTCTTGATAAAATTATTAAATTTGACGATCAATATTTTCTACTGTACCATACGCGAAAATATCATTTATATTAAGTTCATAGAAAATGATAATTGATATATTCATTTCGCACACTAAGCAAATACTCAAGTTTCGATTTCGATATACTTCTGCATTAACCTCTAAAATATAAAAGCTAACATTTTTAATGCTCGATATATATTATTGCTCTGTATAATGAATTTACAACTATCAGATTATGATTACAGTACTGGAATTTCATAAATTTACGTCTGAAAGAGATAAAAATTTGTAATAAAATATTGTTAGCATCAAATTTATTAAAGTTTTTAATAATGTATAAACTTGATATAAATTACTAATAACGATAATAATACGACATAAATACGATTTATGCATTTCTTCTAAATTTTGTAAAAAACAGTATAAAGTAGATAATCCTGAATGAAAGCAGATTTTTTTTTAATTATACGACGTTCAGATTACGAATACCTTTGTTATTTCATGAGCAATAACAGTAGAATATGTATATTTTAATAAAGTACGAGATATTTAATCTACGAGGCTATTAAGGTTATTAAAAAAGTTTTCAAAGATACGAAGAAAACAAAACTAATTCATTATTTTTACTTTATCGGTATAAATTGATCTTATGAATATGTAGATATAATCACTATCAAAGCTCCAAGTCATAATATTTTAAGTATATTTCTATATGAGTGAACGTAAGTTGAAAAAGAATATAAGTAAAGACTATTATGATCATCGTGGTAATATATATTAAAAAGTTTGTACACGTTACATTCATTCATAAATACTTTGCAACTTTTTTCAAGTACACCAATGCAAGAAGTTACGGGAAGCTTTATAGGTATACTTACTAGGATAAGTGAATGTTGGTCTAACGAATTATGAGCGGTAATTTTAAGGATATAATCTATCGAACGTCGATCGTGAGAAAAAAATTACTTGACTAACAAACAACTGAATATTTAATGTTATCACTGTCATATTTTACACGCGAACAGCACATTGTAAACATAAGAAATTATACGATAATAAACTCACGTTTTAAAGTTGTCAGTCGCCATCATATGCGAAGAGACCATATCATTCTAACTGCGCATGCGCATCGACCCATGTTGCTTCTGCTGTAAAGGCTCATTCACATTTGTCCACATAAAATAGAATAAGATAAAAATGTTTAACTGTTTCAGAAATATGTATTTAATAGCATATAATAAAAATTTTTTGGCTATCGCCTTTAAAACGTCAAAGTAAATTTATTTTACAAATAAAATCTTTTTTCTACGAACAAAATACAACTTGTGTACAATTAATCTTCGAATATATAAAGCAATGAATGATCGTAATCATTCTTTCGCTTATTTTCATACAAAAGTTATATTAAAGGTTAAAAAATTGTCTCCACTTTCAATTTTGCAAAATAATATTTCAAGTTCTCCGCATCAATCAAATCAAAGTAAAAGTAATTTATACTTTTGGCCCCGTAAAACAAGAATTAAACATTACGCTCTTCGGTATCGATCGAAATAAAAAATAGAAGTAGGTAGTATATAACAAATTTAATGGAATTGTCGACTACATTGGGACTCTTATTTCCTGCTGCGCGTCCACAACGACAGAGTTTCCTTATTTTTAACGCAGCAACTATAAAATTTCCATACGTTATGCATATATTCATCGCACATTTAATTCGCTACAGTAAATTCATTATCACATATTCGAAGAACCGTATGGAAGTATAACGATTGAAAAGCGCTCGGTTTAGCGAAGCTTAAGAATCGCTTGATTATAAATATGCGCGAATCTATATGTATATGTAAGTATAGATTCATTTACGCCTATAAATGTACATACATATTTACGTATTTGAGAAACATATGTCAAAGAGTACGTAAACGCTTGCGCTCGATGTTGCACGCCAGTGGTGTCCAAGCTGAGTTTCGGAACTTGGAGAGTCTTTTCTCACTCGAGTATCGTTACCATGGTACAGAAACGCTAGCTAATACCGTGCTATAGACTCAGGTCCAATACAAACACTTCCCGCGTATTGTTTTCTGTTTGAAGAGAGAGCTAGAAGAAGAGGGAAATCTCATCGGAGATCTCTCTCTAAACCCTCTTTGTCTTATAGGGATGATGGCAAGAGGGGGGATGGAAGCCGTGTAAGGGGCAGGGTAGTATACACAGGTCTAGCAATTCCCATAACGGGAACAAAGCTCTTAATGAGATAAGAAATTAATGAACGTCAGTTTGTCCACTAAGGAGTAAGGAGCTTCAAGTCAGGAGTGTGACTTGTATGCCTTACTATGTTCTGTATTTTACTTTAGTGTATAAACTTTATTGGTATATTCAATAGGTAAAAGTAAGACTAAAATGCCATATAGTAAAAAATCTATAAATGCTTTATTAAAAAATTATAACAAAAATATGTACGTCAATAATCTTCCTTTAACGCGTTGATATATGTATAACGTACATGTTTACTGTTCTTAGGCATGATTCTATCAGATTCTACTGTACGAGGATAAACGTACGCTATGAAGAAGTAAGACAAAATCGTTATGAGAATATAACCTAACAAACATGAAGATGGTACCCCGCTGGGGGTAACCATCCACATGCTATGTATTTATAAGATACAACATTTTACCTAATGTTCCACTGGACAAATTGTAAAATCACAATTAAACAATAAAAAAAAACAAGGTAAAAAAAAAAATCGTTATGAAATTCAGTTTATAGTAAATTCAATAACACATCGATATTAACTTTGCATTAATAAAGGCGAATGATACTTCGAAATGTATGCATGAGTATATATCGTTTTACATTTCATATTTTTGTTATAACTTTTTAATAAAACATCTATGAACTTTTTGTTACATGATATTTTAATCCTATTTCTACCTATAGAACACACTGGCAAAGATTGCATACTAAACTGCGGGACACCCAGTGTATTGCTTTCATTAACCTCTAGATCGTAGCGCTCCATGGCTAGCGACCGATTTGTAAACCACACCTTATGACATTACGAACATTACCCTCGCCACGAGAGTTGCCATACCTATGAATACGACCGAGGTAAGGGGCTCCATCCGTAGTGACGGCACTGTCATACGCTTCGAAAAGGCCGATTAACACGCATACGCGTTTTGAAGGAAAAGGTAAAAAACGGATAGAAAAAGTAATTTGTGCGATCGACAAAATATTCGGAAAGATAATAAGGAGCAGGATGATGCTCGTAATTGATCGAATTTTATTCCGTGAAACTTGTCCGTGGACGTGTAACTTGTTATAGAATAGTTGGAAACGTACAATGGCGTAGAGACAGTTCGTGTTTTGTTCTATCAGCTGATGGACTTGATGGATTGTTGTATTTACCAAAACAGAAGACATAAGCAGTAAATCCAGTCTCTTGTCGCAAAATATGTTACGATGCGTGATACTGTGTGCATTATAATAAGCTAACTCGAGGCACCGAAAGATTTTTTTTCCGACTTAGCATCGACTCCATTATTCACTGTCATTGAGCATAGTGTTTTCATCTGGTAAGGGAACGTTTTGACGAGAACACTGCGAAAATTTTACATGCATTTCTCTCAAATTTGTAGTATCGATATTTATTTTATACGAATACGTAATTTATTATTTAATTTATCTTATTATTATTGAATACGACTTTCTGCTTTGTAAGATTTAAATATATACTTTAGTCGGTTTTGTATGTATATATGTGTAACGCACTTTGACGTAATTCTATCATGTTATATTTTGACACGTAAAAGTAGACACACACATTTGCTATCGTATTCATAATAAAATAATATATTTGGTATTGGAATTTCATTTATATCAGATGAATATATATTTTGGTAGATTATTATTTATCACATTATCCATATTTATATGAACTTTAATAATTGTAAATAATATACTATACTTTGACCTGGTAAGTTATTTTTAAAGTCAAACAACAATACAGTGTTGCGATTACTATATCCATATAAATCCACTTTGCCTTTAAAAGTACTTCAATAAAAGTTGTCAATATAGTAACAAAATAATAACTATTATATAAGCAGCAACAAAAATATAATTATATTTAAAGTACATTCTTTTAATATGTTTATATAAGTGCAAAAATATTTAATAGTACAATAAATATTTAATTAACATATTGAATCTTTGTTGCAGAGATCTTTTGTAAATTTGTAACAATGGGGGCAGCTGTAAGCAGCGGACAAAATAATGATGAATTAGTTGATAACTTAATGAAATCTGGATATATAAGAACGAGAAAAGTGGAACAAGTATTTAGAGCTATTGATAGAGCAGACTATGTTTTACCATCTCACAGAGAAAGAGCTTACAATGATCTTGCCTGGAAACATGGTAACATTCATTTATCTGCACCATGTATATATAGCGAGGTGATGGAAAGTCTTTCATTGGAACCAGGATTGAGCTTTTTAAATCTTGGATCAGGAACTGGTTATCTCAGTACAATGGCAGGACTCATATTGAGTAAGAACACTGCTGCTTTACTAGATCAATATAGAATATTCGTGATATCTTTGTGCCTTTCTTAGACCAACATGGAACAAATCATGGCATTGAGTTGCATGAAGATTGTTTAAATTATGCGTACGAGCGACTAGAAGAATTTAAGCAGAAGTCATTAGCACTGGATGAATTTGATTTTTGTGAACCAGTTTTTATACAAGGTGATGCATAAAGAATTTACTTATATATGACTCCTGTGAGAACAGAAAAGAGTCATGTAACTATACATTTAACAGGGAATTGTCTGAATGTTGCACCTGGTAGACAGTATGACAGAGTATATTGTGGTGCAGCATGTCCCGAAAATTACGAAGGATTTATTAAACAATTTGTATGTGTCGGAGGTATCCTCGTAATGCCGTTTAAAGATCATTTGCTACGTGTACTCAGAATAGATGAAGATACTTGGTTACACTTTAAAATGCTTCCCGTATCGTTCGCGACGTTAGTCGTGCCTACTACTTCAGAGCAAACGTTATTCCATTTACGTATGTATATTTATGATTATTTTAAAACAAGATAAAAAATGTACTACTGTTGTAAATCATTTTACATTATTATTTGTGTGTATTGCAGCTGAATGTGCTCCATTATCTTTGCAAGAATTATGCAGAGGTAAGATTAGGTGCTGTTTGCGGACAAATGTATGGAAGGAACACGAAGATCTGGAAACGAAAAAAGTAATTCTATTAGAACGGCGAAGATTTAGTCCTCCACAGCAAACCTTAACAAGATTTGTAATTCCTGTGATGGGAGAATCTGATGAATCGGTGTCGGATGAATCAGCGTCAGATGAAGATGATGAATTTACGAGAAGGGTATGCGTGTTGCTCAGTGTAGATACTGATCCTAGAGATCTGTACACAACTTCTCAAGTACGGGCTGTCGTACTGTGTAATATGAACGAAAGCCAGAATTGGCAAGTAGTAAACAGTAATGGTAACGTTGACTGGAACAATCAGAATCCTGAAAATTCTTCGGATAGTAATAAGTCCGTTTCGCGGACAGAAGAATCAAGCAATATACAGACTACTTCCAATTCGACAGAAGCAAAACCTGAGAATAAAGCAGAGGTACAGAATTTCACCAATGTCAGCGAAACCTATTTGAATTTACTCAAACATACTGAAACGTTGTTGAATATAAGCGAAAGTGATAGCGAAACAGAACAGGATGAGACTCTTGTTCAGCGTAAAAAAATGGCTAAACGGGAGAAAACGGATAGCGGTATCGTAGAAGATGTAAACTTAAGCAACGAAGATAATAGCCCTAGATCGAATACCAGTCAGTCAGACTCAGAACCTGTCGATCCTCCGGACATGGCGGAACCGATGGACATCGATCCTTCCAATAGCCCCCGTGACCAAGAAATAATAGTTGCCCGTTACGTGAACAGTAATGCCTTTTCTACGTATATGAAAGAGAAAATACATGAGTTACCATTGCCTTTTTCATCAAAGTTGTACCTAAATTATAATCGTAAGCTGTAATATAAGTACATTACATACGCGAATCATATTAATCTAATTTAAATAAATAAATATATGTATATATATATACACATACACACATACAGATAACTTGATTTCACGCAATAGTTTACATGGAATAATCACTGATGTTACTTTCTACATCTTTCTTTGCTTTTCTTTCTCTCAAACCGAGACCTAACAAGTCCTTGAACCAAAGAGTGCATGATACAGAAATCCATACTGTCTTTTATTTAAATCAGCATTACAATTATCTATTCTTATCTTATCTCTTATTTACCTCATTGTGAGTCGGCAGTCATCTCATTACACAAATAATCACGCAACAAAATAAAAATGAATATCATCGTAAGTAATTACCAATATTTTTTAAAATATTTCACATGCACATATCTATCGATATTTACATAAATATAATCCTACTACTTCTTTTTCCCCAGAAATCTTAATGCATACACATACATGCACAGAATTTTTGAACCTTCTGAAAGAACAATCCGATTCCCGAACATGAACAGTTCCTTTGCCTATGTTCCTGTTGTTCTTTCTACAATCTACAGTCATGCAATCCGACAACAAATATGAATACAAACTTTCCTACGTTCATCAGGGGTTGTCAGCAACCCTGTGAAGCAGTCGACAATAAGAGCACGAATGGTTGAACGAGGGATGCACTGAGGGTGCGCGTGGAGAGATCACTTGTGCGGAAGGGGCTAACGCCCAGCTGCCCGGCAGATCGCGGGTTCGTACGTTCGTGATAACATTCTCGACCGTCAGCAGACTCCTGATCCTATTGGTAATCGCCCTGGAGGAAATAGATAAGATCGATCAGAATGTTTCGGCGTTCTTCGACCACTTACCCCTCCTATATTACTCTTCGTATCGTTCAACTAGGATAATTTCAATTCGTACAAATTATTTTGGCCTTTGTAGATTGTTTTGTGCGGTGAATTATTGATACGTATGATATCATGTCTGTGTGTCCCTTTAAATTTATGGATACTAGCAGCGAACGATACGAGCCGAGAGTGAGGACAATTTTTGAGTGTTGTATGAAAACGAAATGTGATTGTGTAATGGTACGATCGAATAAGGAACGAGTGCATTTTGAATATTGGTGAGGAGAACTGGTTTCTTTGTATCCTCAATGTAAGTAGAGGGATGTTGTTCATTTGATAAACGGCTCTCTTGTTTCCATTCTTTCCATACATCGAAGATACTTATTGCTCCTATTATATGCATTCAACGAGCAATTAACAACAAGCTTCACAGCTCCATGAACATCAATTTTTTCTCGGTTTTGGAACCTCTCAAACATACCAAGCTTTATTGTTTTCTTGAATGCTTCTTTATAGACAGGATACGGAATGGAGATGAAAGTTATTCGTTTTAATGCCAGTGTCAAAAATACAATAAACCTTCAATGAAAGAACGCTGTCGAAATTTTGTTAGATTCGCTATAAACAGAAATTCGTTGATTAAATTCAAAATACTTTCTCCATAGATGCATTCCTCGAAGATGAAGTCCATGGTGATCAGCTTCTCCTTTCTATTTCATTTGACCTTAATCGACGGAGGTTCGACGACGACCGAGGTGTCGTGCGGTAACCGGTTGACGGCACCGAGAGGAGTGATCCAGACCCCAAATTTTCCCCGGTCTTTTCCGGTGCCCATTAAGTGTCGCTGGGTGATCGATGTTTCCGATATTCCAGCGACTAACAGCTCCATCGTCGTCTATTTGACGCAGGTGTACGTGTATAAGGGACTCAGTTTCACCGAGTACGCGTACTACGAATCAGAGAGTATGAATTTTGGCGCCAGTCTGATAAAAGAGATCACCGAGGGCAACGTGTTCGAATACAAATTGTTTAGAACGTTCAGGCCGTTTCTCGTCATCGAGTTCGAGCTCGATCGACTCGAGGGCAATCACGTACGAGTTTTGAACAACTTGCTGGACGTGTACGGGTTCAATGTCACGTATCAGATGACCGAAGACGTGCCAAATTCGGATTGTTGCTCCGTCCAGCATTGCTCCTACTCCGGGAATTGCCTCGTGTCTGGAGACTATACGTGAGTTTCTCAACTTTTCTTTTCTGTTTTTGGTCTTACCTCCTTGATGTATTGGGAAGATCTGAAAATTACTACTTTATTATATATCGCATGATGCATAATTCGTTTCACTGTGCAAGTAATCTGCAAATAATGTGTAGTATTGTAGTACTTTTTTTTAATGATATTCCTTATACAATGTCCACTGTTCCTTATACAATGTATTTTTAATTCCTTAGCATTTGCTATTTATGTCTCTTATAAGATATTATATAAGAGCAAATAGTATACTTATGACGAATGAACATCTTCAGATACAAACACCGGGCAATTTACTTTCGTAGAGCGAGTAAATCCATTGTATCTATCCCAATGGCCTTCTCGACAGCTATTAAACAGGTCCCCCTCTGGAACCCAATTGAGTTATTTTATCATTTACTAGGATCGTCCTGTTTGTTCTCATATAAGTGCGAACGAATGCTTTTGTACTGGGCGAATTATCTCTTCGTAAAACACGTGTTTAGAGCTTCGCAAACGACCAGTCTGTGGACAATTTTTCATTTCGTAGAACTTCTCGAGTTGGAAAAAAAAGTAAACAAATGATCACGAATATCTTATCTTTCCGTTTCCATATTTTGGAACAGATTTCTTTTTTTAGTAAATTTAAAAATAGAAACAAGCATATGAAATAATGGAAGAGGACCTGGATTTTCCTTGTGATCGTTTATCGCACGAAATAATTTCGGAAAGTTCCAACACAAAAGACAAACAGGGCAGTAAGGTAATTCCGGACGATATCATATCAGCTCATGAATCATTAATGAAACTCGTGTCCCTATTAATTTACCTTCTATTCCTGGATGTCTGTGTCCTCGATCTGTTACGTGTGCACAAATAACACGGTCCGCCGTTATTTGCTCGCAGGAACTTCTGGTGCGATTGTTTCGAGGGTTTCAGCGGGAAGAATTGTAACCAAGGACCCCTCTGCTTCGACGACAGGAACAATCCTACTTGCCAGAATGAAGGCACTTGCAAGTACGAAGATTATTTACGCAAATTTATCTCTGCAAAGAAATCGGATAGTACGATCTAAAATATGAAATTTAAAGGAAGCATGGATTAAAGAAATTTTAGCTAATAGCGAAAATGTTTACGCGACATTGGTCAAAGCAATCTTAACGACGCATAGCCATTTCACTGGTGACGTGAAATTGCGTTTTTCTCTTGAAGTATCAAACCAAGTAGAAGAAGATCAATCGCGTAGATAAATCAATAAGCTACCCGGCGTCGTTGACCCTTCTAAATTGAAAAAGCGAGCTTTCCTGATTTGTTATAAAGGAAACTTCTTCCTCTTCTGTGAATAAGTATCAAGGCACAAATGACGAAGTCGTTACGAACTGTTCCAGGCAAATTGGAGCAGAAGCAATGACCTGCGAATGCGCCAATGGCTACGTCGGCCGTAACTGTGAAATTCACCTTTTGGATACCGTGGATGGCGGTAGGGTTTGCCCTAATATTAGCTGTAGCATGTACAATGACTACGAAAATTGCTTGCAAACCATTGTATTTATTATATCGTTTACATACTAATTAATTAAATTCGAGTAGCAACAATACTTTTGTATGATTACAAAAATTTGTTGCTATGGAAATGAAATGCATAGAATTTGATAAAAAAAAGCTTCATTTGCATTTAATATGCATTTGATATATGCATGATGTAGGTTGATGAGCCCAGTTAATTAATTGATATAAAGCTTAAGAGGTCTACCGCATTCGCTGTACACACCCGCGGATAACATTCCCATGACTCATGTTTCGCGCTGAGACCGCGCCGCGTGAGTCATATGTGAGCACAAGTACACACGAGGCCAATGCTTGTTCGCAGAATGCGGGCTCGAGAATTGCATAATACAATGCCCTTACGACAAAGAGGAGCAGCAACCATGCGTTTGTAGAAATGGCACCAAAATCTACAACAGTAAGTTCGTTTCATTCTTCGTCGTCTGTGTACATTTTCCTGAGACTGATCGCTCTTGGGTAATGAAATAATCCGTGGAAACGCTTGCAGATCGATCGAGATACGAGTGCAGAATCAAATTGTCGAACGTGACATCCCTGAAGTCTGGACTGATTACGCAACACGGCAGTGTAGAGTCCTACGTCGGCAAACAGGTGAGTGAAGAATATCTGGGAAAGTAGTATAGAGCTCCTAAAGAATTTATCGAGTTTACTCGAATCAGAGATATCCACTCGTGCGCCAGAAAAGATTTTTCCCTTCTTCATAAGTTTCGTCCGATCGGCTTTCTCAATAATTAGCGTCGTAACCCTGTTTCGCCTTCGTTTCTCCCTTTCCCGGAAATAAGGATCGACTTTCCTCCTATCTCTGCTTTAAGAAGCAGGCAAAGTAAACGTAACATTGTATTATACTGTATCAGATAAATAATCATATTACAAATAGCGATGATGGAGCATTACTCTGTGCATACAAAACAAACGTAAATATTACTGTATATATAAGATGAAGCACATGTGCAAGTCACGCAGCAGGCAATGCTCGCTATGATCACGTTTATCGCGGCGTTTCATAATCTTCTTAGCATTTTGCATAAATCAGACCCATGGCGTTATTGTCACCGCATGACAAATGAATATATGTACGTTTCACGTGTAACTGTAGCAATATGATTATATATATATAAACGTGACTGCAACAGTAATAGCGAGTCAAAGATAGATACAGCGAGTTTCGACGTATTATATAATCGTTTACTCGTTATCCGCAAAACTCCCAAACGTTGCAACTGTCGTAACCGTAATTCTCTTTCCGTATATTCTCCGGCAACCGGTAATGTCTCAGAACTTTCAGACGTTTCTTCAAATCCTCCGTCAGACCGTGTCTTCCTGGATCTCCCAGATAAATCCTCGTCCCATTATCGCGCGCTTTTTCGAGCCATGGAATTAAGGTAGCAGCAATTTCTGCGTCGTACAGCATATCTCCAATGAAAATAACGTCAATTGTCTTTTCGGGCAATTCATATAACAGGTTTTGATGAGACACTTTGACATTCACGCGGTTCAGAATAGCGTTCATGGAAATAGCTGTGCAGGCAACTGAAATCACACAAACAAATATCGAGATGGTAAAATGTTTACATAAACATGTTTATAATCGGAAATAATAAGATGAATCTTACGAGCAGTATCTTTTATACCCGTTTAACGAGAACATATCGAGATTACGTAAAATTCCAGGCATGTGCTAATCTCCGAACAAGCGATATTACGTAAAAGTAGCAGCGCTTTGATTTCCATCAACGACTGTTCCATTGATGCTTTTAAACGGTGCAGTCGCCAATTTAGCAACGATAATTCATTTCGATGAAATCACTCGAACGAAACATGTCGATCAAACAATTACTATAAGTACGCTAATAGATACGAAAGCATTACGTGTCTGCAATAACGTGGATAAGATAAAAGAAATCGCCGAGCCGATATCAAGACGCAGCAAGTGTGTAGAGTACTTAAAGAAGATTGATCGGTTAATGTAACATTAATCTACCGTTGTCAAGTGCGACCTCTAAGGTCGAGTGCAGCCGAGGATATCGTTACTATAGATTCGCCTAAACAATTGGATTACAAGTTCACGACTCGATGCAAGTACGTCGAAAGTTTCGAATGTTCTATAGACCATTCCATTCTCTTGTTAAAAATTGATCTGCTCTGATTGCACAATTTTCCTCCTTCTGTCTGTAGAAGTACGATGATATCACGCAGCTTGTTAGCATAATTTTCCAGGCGCGTGAGATATCAATGGAAATATCGCGTTAATAGGTACATATTACTATGTGATATTGGTGAGTCAGGAATATTCGATTGGCGCACGAGGGGGCGATTAAAATGCAACGGACGTAGAACCCAGAAATGGAAGACCTTTCTCTGACGTACGAGCAGAACCAGACCCTTCGCGCTCGTACCTCCGTGATATGGGGAATACCATGTGGTGTGACCCACATGTTTGATTTTCCTCGTAACCATTCAGAACACGGTTACCGATTTCTAATACCGCTACGAAAAGAGAAATATAGTCATTTAATATTCAATAAAATCTTGTTCAAGTTCGAATACTTTAAATGATTGAATACTAAAGTTACCGATGGAAATTTCATTCGTACGAAATAAGCTGAATTCCCAGTATCGTCTAATGTAACGTAAATACCGGTAGTTACTTTATTATCGATTCGTGTTCTCCAAGTACGACACGTGAGAAACACGCTGATGCAATTAAGGAAAAACGTGATCACAGGTCGGAATATTATCGTGACATCGATTCTTCGAAGTTTCTTTAATTTATTGAACACACCGTTAAGGTTACCTAGTTCCTTCTTGGAAATAAAAAGATCATTGACCCTGTTTTAAACTCAAATATTTCCCATATAAAAATTAAAATTGTACATGTGCGTGGCCTTGGGCTGACCTTGACATTTACATTCATCCAAGGAGTTCTACATCCTTTTAATATCACTCCTATCGATGCTTTGCATATTTTTTATACGTTATTCTACAACTTGTACTTTTGTTTATTACGTCTTTGCATCCACCGCAGCATTCAACCGCTTCCTTCTCCAATTTATTTCCCAGTGAGAAAGGCTCTTTATTCCTGGTACGAATTATTTATAGCGGATATATTAGTAACACGAGTGCGTACAACTTTGCATCGACCGTTTAGAAATCTGGCATCCGAATCCAGACGTTGCTACGTTGCTTTCTGGCCGCCTAAGCAGGTGCACAAGTGACGTCAATTCTACCAGCGTCTTTTCGTTTTTTCTGTTTCTACAGGGTATTTCCATCGACTCGCTCGACTCGTTCTGTCGAGCGCAATGCACTCGGTTCTTCCCCATGTAGATAGTAAATTTCCTTTGCTCGTGTAAATATTTCAAACTGCTTCAACGTTTCCCAATGATAATGATAATAATTCCCCGGTAAGCGGAATGTCTGTGAACAGTACCGTCTAACGACGATTGTATTTTTAATGCTGCTGATCGCGAACGAAGAAACGTATGAAACGTAAAACGAGCCGCGCATTCCTTCTCACGAGACACTCGTACATAACAACGCGATTTTACCTGCTCCTCTCGTTTTAAGCAACGATGGATTTCCAATCGACTAAGAAATTTACATTATCGCTTCTTAATCGTTATTTTCCAATTCGCAACTTCCTTTCTAGCAAATTCATTGACGTTTGATGGAAAATACAGAATATTAATGATATACATTCTTCATATGCATTGAATCGTATGCGCAACTATCGTATGTGAAATTATACGAACCTCTATCGATATCGTTGGCAACAACCCTGTCAGCGCCAACGAGCTTCGCGGCAATAGCGGTGGCACCACATCCAGCTCCAAGATCCAAAATTTCCTTCGAGGATTCAAAAAGTGTTCTTCCTTCGTCCAGTACAAATCTAGCGAGAGCCTGTCCACCTGGCCAATAAATCGACCAAAAAGGTTCCAAGAAAACGCTTCTCTTTATCCCTTTCGACTCCGAAATTCTTTCGTATTGCGTGTGATATAAATTACAGTTGGGAGTTAAAAGAAATAGTTGGATCTCTGGCGTCATATGGCCCCTAACAATCTCAGTATGCTCAAAAATGGCACGCACTACTTCTGAATCACATTCAACGATTCCATCACAGAATTCCTCGATGCCGATGCCCGTCAAATTTTTGGAAATCGTTCTTTTAAAAGATTCGTAAAAAGATACTATTTTCTCGATCATCCAGCAGTCTAAACAGACAAACGATATATTTTTTTTTTTCATTGGACAGTGTTGCTCGACGAAGTTCTAATAATATCTCGTACTTTTATTTACTCTTTTAATATAAAAACGTTTCAGAGAATCTTAGGAAACGATAAAACGTTATATTTCCAGAACGATAACGAAAATTACGATCTTATCGCTCGTAACGAGAAATACTCATTCTTTCTTTCTTTTTTTTTTCTTTTTCTTTTCTTCAGAACCGATAAGATCGCGTCGATTAAAAAACTCGACGCCAGGTTGAAACTTTAGTTGCGAAAATTGTGGTGTTGATTACACCACATTTTGAAAACAAAAACCTTCGATCAGCGAAATTCCTAAATTCCTCTGTCGTAACAATTTCCAGTTCCTTCGATCCGAATTTAATATTCAACTCTGAATTGAAATATATAAAATAAGAAGAAATTGGAAGCTTGGGAAGTTCCCGCAAGGTCACCGTTTCATTCATTATTTCGAAAGTAAACCGAACCAAAGCACGTACTATCTTGGAACGTACCAAATCGAGCGTTTGTCTTCTTTTTCCATGCCTGCATAACACGTGACATTTTAATAAAATCCTAATCGGTCTTATGCATGATCCACGCAGTGAACGCTCTCAATATTTATACGAGGAGTCCGCGATCAGTTAATTCTTAGTAGATATATCCGAGCTGCGTATATACCAAGAATCGACCTCTTTTCATAGCTGTAGTCCGCGATTTCTTGTCCAAGAGTTTCGGAATTCCCGGCGGATCGATTGCGCATGCGCGTTCCTGAAGTAGCTGACCGATCGTTTCTTCAATCCATATTCTGCAAAAATAAAAAAGAGAAATAGCACAATTAATAGAAAGGTTTAAAAGTTTGCCAAATTCAAGATAGGCAAAACCTTTCCAATTTCGAAAATAGCAAATTCATCTGTCACTGATCATTATGAAACGGTTATAACCAGTTAATTACATAACGCATCGATTTTTCAGCTTGCTGAAATTAAAATTGTTGCGTAGGCTCGATCTAATTTTAGCGCGCTCGTGTTTTTTTTCTTTTTTTTTTACGGAATACAACGGTATGAAAAGCGATTGGAGATAAATGAGAACGATATAATACGTATATGAATGAGACAAAGAAAGCGAAAGGAGCAATGTACGGGAGTGAGAAACAGATAGAATAGGGGACAGACCAAAACAGATGCGAGGTATCGACTTTTTGAAATTCCCCTCGGCAATCCGTGATGTTCAGGTAGATTTCCACTTGGATTATCAGCAAATCTGTCGAATTGCAAGGCTGATGAAACCAGAGATACAAGATTCAACCCGTTTGCATCATGCACGATGATAGAAGCACGTGCTATTGACCTGAGATGTCCTGTCGAGGAAAATGGATGCGAAACTTGTTAAACAAATTTTTCATGGTATCTATCATATCCAGTGGCCGTGTACGATAACAAAAATGTTTGCTTTTATGTCGCTTCGAATATGAAGAGTCGTCACTGGAAAGTTAATACATACGTACTTGACGAGGTTATGCCACTATGCATACGGAAAAAACGCTAACTCATTCACCAGTTAAGATTTCCATTCCAGAGTTAAAATTCCTTGCTGTTCCATCCTTGTCTCGATCGTATGCAATACAGGCAAACGATATTTCTCGTGAACGTAAACGAAGTCCCTGACCCGGACATTATTTTAATATGACGCCCAAACTTTGCATTTGTAACTAAAATCATTATTTGTCATAACTACTTTCGTAGCCACTTTCGTATGGATCGTACGCAATTTCCTCTTTCATCAATTACAAGGAGCATTACGTTACAATGTTCGCGATTTAATTTTATGTATATGGCAACACGATGCATTCTGCTAGTTCAAATCTATAAGTACGTTGTGAAATTTGTCAGGATTTGTCGTTAACAATTTTAGAAAAATTGATAACGAAAATTTTTCCTTAAAATTCCAATTGTAAATAAATTATTTCCACATGTTAATTGGTATGATGATGTTCCACGCCCGTATTCTCACAGCGAGAAGGTTTTAACTTCTAAATAAATTTATCATTCAGCTTTCGTTAGCTTTTCCCTTCGAGTTATTTCGTTTCCTGGTAAAAGCTGTCGCAGCCAATTCTTGGATAAAAAGCTCCGTTCTGTGTACACAGACTCGACACGGCTTATCTGGAATACCCGTAGATATATAGCACAGGTGGCGGTGGGGGTAAGATCGTTATAAAAGCGGCGCGTATCGGCTATCGAGGTCATTCGTGTTGAAACCTCGGTCGAGTTATAGTGTCGGTACATGTAATTTTCACGAAAGCGATCGTGAAAGTCTTTCACTGTTGCATAAGATTATATCGGGAAGACGACTCGTGCGTGCCGACGTACAGGTTGCCAGAATCGATCAGTGAATCAGTGGATCACCAACGAAAGTGTACGCTACCTCTTATAAACTGGCTATCAAAAACGAGAAAATTCCAACGTTCAGTGAAGTGTGCAAACGAGTCGCGCCAGGAAACGGCAAACCGAAAAGCAATCAGAAACAGATACTCAGAGATATGACGCGTTGCCAAAACTTACACTGTACAAAACAATCCTACGCATCATCTACGATGACTGACAGGTATAAATTTTCATCTTTCACACTCGTTACGTTTTTAGATGACGCGTAATATTAGTCGATCTCGCGATTATTTCGACCACGTTACGATGGGATGCGTTGCAACTTTATCGAGAAACGTTTGCGAAACTATCGATTACGATTCTTGCACGTTATGCCCAATTGTTACATTTTTTTAATAATGAAAGGTCATATTCAGAAGTAGACATTAAAGTAACGTATTTCAGAAATTAACGTTCGATCCGTTGTTGCAAGCTTCCCTCGGTGTCGTCGAATTTTCGTTGATTAAAATGTTGACAAAATAGTATGAATCTCGGTGCACTAACCTCAATTGATTTTCAGTGGCAGTTTATCATGGATCGAACAGAAAGAAATGCCAAGATGTCCTAAAAGCACAATAACTTGCGGTATGCTACCGACGTTAAGAGCCTTGGCATCCAAGGAATGCGAGAACAGCCAGGGTACTATCTGCCTCGTGCCGTTCGACGCTAATATGGATTCCGCCAGTCATCTACAGATAATACTATTGGAAGCATATTGCCGCGAGACGGGGATCAAGGTGTTGAGAGTATCCAGAGAGAGGATACGGGATCATCTATGCCCTGGAAGCGGCGATTTATCCTGCGTTCTCATCTCCAACGACGATCCATATTTCTTAGATACTCCGGAGTGAATTTAAAACATGTTAATCTATCAAGAACGAGTTCTTTTCCGACTGGATGCAGTCACACAATCGTATGAAGCTCTGAACATTCAAGAAGAGTCGTTGGATGTTAGCAAGATGACACAGAGATAGCAACTTCAGCATTGACACTTTGAAACACAGATGGAGCTTATTAAGCAACTTTTTGCGTTCGTGTGTCATGATGTGCAAAAACCAACGCTTGAAGCCGTATAGAGCGGCATTGATAGCAGACAAGATTAGCGTTCTAGAGATAAGATGGAAATTATTGTATTTCTGCGTACATCTCGATCACAATGAACGGTTCTAATCGCGATATTCGCTCGAAAAAATAAGCGATACAAAACTAAGTATCGCGCGGATCGTACGAATATACAATATGTATATGTATGTACATGTTCGTACATGTGTATATACGAACAGCCTTATTGCCATACAATTATTGAACACAGCAAGAAGACGAAGAATATAATCATTTTGTAATCGTTGGATTTTGGAAGAATATGTTGTTACTTTACTCAATGATTATTTTGCGATAATACATAAAGATGTTATCAAAAAAAGCATTTGTTTTTATTTATTCCTGTAATTTCTTGTTCGATATCCCCTCGAAATGATCGATCGACGTTTTTTAATACGTTGCAATTTCTTCGCAGCTTGCAAAGTATTTAAGGAATTCTAATATCTCGTCCATGGAGGATTTACAAATCCTGAGCGTGACGTGAGTAGGTACATTAAGCAATAAAGAGTTCAGTTACATTTTTATCGAGACCGTAAATGAAAAGGAGGACATATTATACAAAAATATGAAGGACACATTTTACTATAAATTATTCTTAGATAGTAAAGCAAAAATATTTAGATGTAATAAAAAATTATGTAAAAAGATAAAAACAGTCAAAATAGCTTCTCATCGTTTGCGCGTCCATTATGTAGACCCACATCGGAAATCACTTTCCATTTTTTTGGAAACTCTGAGGATGGAGACAAAATTCGAGAGTCCCTCAACAAATTGGTCCAACGTCGACGGCTCAGCGAGATATCTCTCGAATCGACTCACTTTACCTTTCAACAAAAGCCTGCGCTTAAATTGCAGGTACGTATCATTGATCTTGTTAAAGTACTCATCATAGATTTCAATTATCTCGATCAACGTCTTTTTTAGAGTCTCAGGCTGAATCAAGGAAATGAACACGAAATTCACCCGGGAGATCAATTCGTTCTGTCTTGCGCTGCTCAAGGCAGTTATAACATAAACTTCACATGGTACAAGGACAATATGCTGGTGAACATGAATAAAGCCACCAGGTGAAAAAATAAGAGTTATTATCAAAGTTTATATCATCCATGGTATATACCTTTTAAAGTCACTTCTTGCTGTAAACAAAAAGCATGTAATCGGTAGGTAATCAGAAGCTAGATCATAGGGTAACTAGATAAACCGATGGGAATATACTCTACAGTGACCTTGAACGATCATTTAATTTTTTATCAGACTATAGCTAGCGTCTAGACAAGCTGATAGACAGAGTAACTTTCATTGTTTAGGGAAATCTGGTATAGACATCTTCCCAACGATGGTTCTGATTTACACACATCCATATTAACCATCGAAAAAGCGACTTTACTTGATGCGGGTCAATACACTTGTCAAATAGTCGATTGGGGCGTGCAGCAATGTAAGAGTATTTACGTAGATGTGAAAGATGAACCGGATGTAAAAGTGATGCCAATGAGCGCTACTATAGACAAGGTAATCCTGAAACTCCCTATGGACTTAATAAATAATTGAAATGGTGTTTGATTAAATTGATTGATATTTCTCTAAACCGGTCTTTTCTGCAGGGAACAAATATACAATTAACGTGTATGACACCCAACGTGCCCAATATTGGAATAGGATTCGGCTGGACGAAAAACAAAGCTCTGTTGAAGCTAGAACTTGGTAGCGAGGTCTGGGAAGATTTATTTCCTACTGGAAGTATATTAAAAATTACAAACGCGCAGGTATTCACTAAATAAAGAATACATCCTTAAAATTGGTTATCAAAGCTTTAAGTTTCTTGCATGTTTATCGTGTTATATTTTCAGAAATCTGCGATATATACCTGTAACGTGGCCGACAAGTCCATGTCCGTTCGCGTAGAAGTCGTGAATCGAACATTAATACCAATTTGCTTGAGGGGGAAATCCTGGGGATTAATTTGGCCAGATACTGCTCCTGGATCTGAAGCATTGTTAGAATGTCCTCAACATTTTGTAGGCAAGAAAGTCTCCAGAATGTGCTCGATGAAAGATGCCACCACTCCTGAATGGCAAACTCCAGATTTTTCTCTTTGTTTGTTCGAACCATTAGTTTCATGTTATAACAAGTTTAAAAGCTTAACATTAGGATATCAAAACACGTCTGGTTCTGAAACGATCTTTATCTTCTGGAAAATTCTACAATCGCGTAGCTTGCCTCTCTATCCTGGCGAAGGTGATCGTATCCTAAGTATCTTGGCGGAAATAGAACGTTATCAGCATATTGTTAATCCATACGATTTACATGTCTCTATAGAGGCTTTGATACAGATAATTAGTCGAATACTAGACGACAAAAATTCAATCTTAAGCCAACAGGTATAGAAATTTAATCAAATTGACGAATAAGAGAAATACATAATGCTTATAATTTACAGAAAGTTCTATTGCTTCTTCAAATAACTCAACGAAGCCTGGTGCATTGGTCTAAGGTGGCTACTCATCCTTACAAGCACTTACCTCTTTCTTCATTAGTGGTAGACATTCAAGAATTACAACAACATAATGGAGATAGTATTACCCATTCTCTTCAAATCCCTATAGATGAATCCATGTAATTAATATTTGTTAAATAACATTCTTTTTATGTAATTATATCACTTATTTCGCTTATCATTTAGTAGGTATCCGAATTGGTACGATGACAAAACGACAGTACGATTATGGAAAAAACGACAACGTGGTGTAAAGTCTAATAACACTCTACAAGGAATAGTAATTGTTTATAAGAATATGTCTCATTTTCTTCCAGCCACGTATGTCAAGGAACTGGAGTAAGCAATAGCAATCCTACATTTAACGTTTTAACGTTTTAACTGTTTAATTTAAATGCTTTTTATTCGCAGCGATGGCACAGATCTGGAGTTTCGTATTAATTCTCGAGTCGTCACAGTGGCAGTACCTGCCTTCAATTTGGATAAACATAATAAGATTTGGGTAGACCTACAGCTAAAACACATAGAAAATCAGTCGAGTTCATGGAATGTGTCTTGCGGTCTTATGGATGTTATAGGTTCCTGGGATCTCGATAGCTGTATCGCAAATATTTCGCCAAGTGATGCCACAACGCATTGTCTCTGCCCTAGTAGCGGAACTTTCGCAGTTTTTTTAACGGCACGTGCTGTAAGGGTAAGTTCAGATAAGTTATAAATATTTTATTTCGAATTGCGAAATAGTTCAAAAAAAATAATTCAATGCAGGTAGTATTTGCAAAAAAGGAACAAACCACATTTATCGTGATATTTGGATGTGGTAGCTGTTTGGCACAGTGTCTTATATCTTCTTTGATCCTCGGAACCTTTTGGTGGAAAAATCGTAATTGGTTAAACTTTCTAAAGCTTCAGTGTTGCGGTGCATTGGTTGGAGCAATGGCTGTTTTCATTTATGCCGTGTATAATCACTTACCAGAGGTAATTCAAGTATGTATATGTTGATTTCAGAAACTTTTTGCGATAATAATTATTTTATTTTAGAGTTCCTATGCGATCGTAGCGATAACTTTAGAAGCTTTCCTCTTAATTGGTATGTCAGCACCTATATCGGAAGCTCTCATCATTTATGCTGGTCTGACTCAAGTTCGATCCAGTCAACATTTTCAACCTACTGTGATAGCAGTGATTACTGGTTCGGAAAATTATATTAAAAATCAATTAAAATTTAATATAGATTTTTATCATTTTGTTCATTTTTGTTTAATGTAGGTGTCCCTATCTTGGCTGTGTTAAGTACTGAACTTACGCACAAAAGCACTGGTTGGAGGCATGAGTCATGGTGGTTAATTTTTGGCAGCGGCGTTTATAATATTTTTGTTACTTGCGCAACGATGATGTTTCTTATATTTGTACTATTGTATTTGGGAATCTTGCACAAGGCTCATGCTCTTGTCGAGGAGAATGTTATGAAAAAGGAAGCAATAGAGGCCAGGTATTATCGGTTAAATCTTACGATTAAAAATCATACGAATTAAAAGATAATTATATGATGAAAAATTGAAACCTTTTTTTTCTTCAGACTACGAATGCTTCATCGAGCTGCCATAGTTATTTGCGGTGTCATTGCAATGGAAGCCTCCTCCATCTTCTATATAAATTCTACCTCTATCATCTTTCATTACATATTCGCTTCTCTTTCTTCTGCTTTGGTAAGTCTGACTAGTAATTTGAAATAATTAAAAATCTAATATCTAACGATGACACGCATAAATTTAGGGCTTTGTTATAATGATAATCTATATCGTGAATGGCGAATTAACTACCGTCGATGTAATCTTAAGAAAACTAAAGTGGAAACAAGATGCAGAAGAGGATATAACATCCGAGCCAATCAAAGGTAATTTATGAAAATTATATCAACAGATAATAATAAGCATAAAAATAAATCAATTGAATTTATCTTCTTACCAGTGTGTTCAAAGAGCGGCGCCGAGGTGGAGAACGATACTGCTCCGCCGTCGTCATCCTTAAGTATCGGTGAACCGTATTTAGAAGCTCGCGGAATTGCAGCGGGTAGTATAGACATGCGCGAGTTCATAAACGAGTCCTCATCTTCATATTCGAAACCTTCCGTCCCTGTCACCAGCAGATTCCTGCCAGAGATACGCATCGATCACTCGGACGATATAAACCTGGAAAATTATAGCACTAGTCCACGGAAGTATCAAGAAGCTGTCGTGTTCGATACTGTGTTTTCCCCGCGATCATTGCACTGCATGAACGAGGCGTCATATGGCGCCAGCGAGTGCTGCAGTTTCCGGGAATTTGGTAAATATAGGGAATCTCAAGGACAAATCTTCATCGCACACAATCCCTCGCCAGAGAACTCAGCCAAAGTTCTGTGTAGCGCTGATGTCGAATCGCGCTTAAGCGCAATGCCAGATGTAACCTTGGCCGTGAAGAACGACGTCGAATTATTGTCAGCAACGGAACTAAAGAGCAGAGACCATGTGAATGTCATTCCTGATATTGCTAATACTACGGAACGTAAACAACCTGATGGGGAAGAAAAGGCACCTGAAATCGTGATCACAAACTGCGAGGCTACAACGAGTGGTATGCTGGATCGTATTGCACATGATCTTGACTATCTGCTGAATCGTACCCATTCCGCGGATGGAACATAAATCTGACTATAATCTGAAAGAAATCGGTTCACCGCTCAAGATTGTTAAGAAGCATACCCTCACCATAATGTTTAATGGATAGCTATATCGTTTATGGTGTTTAATAATGTTCTTAGATGAGGTAAATAGGAATTATTTTAAGAAAATTGGCTCAAGAACACGTTATAGTTCGGTGCTGTTCAGAGTAAATTTGGTAATGATTTCATTTTTATTATTATAGTATAAAATTGTTGAATATATGATAATTTATTATATATGAGAAATATGTATTATTAGATATCTAAGACAACATAGAGAAAGAGACAAATTTTATGACTGAACAGCACCATTGTAACTAAATGCAAAAGTTAATCTTCTTTTAATTTATTGTTTGATTACGAAATTCACATAAGTATAGAATTGAAAAAATTTGTGCCGTAACATGCAATTTTATCAGACATGCAAATTTAAGTGAATAAAAAATAAACAACGGTACTTTTTAAAAAAAGTTATTATTATCCTCATGTATAATGATGTTTAACTTAATGTTTTTAACATGTAACAAAGACCTAGCATTATCAGAGTATTACATTACGCTTAGAGTATGTTAAACTAAACAAGATTGGAAGATACAATCTGTCCCTCCCCCTGTCTCTCTCTGTTTTATGAACATTTATACTCTGTTTCATCTTGTTGGATGTAGTCTCTAGAAAAGAATATCGTTTATAAAAAAAAAAAACTTTTTGTAAAGACATTTTTTCATTACATTCCATCCATTAAATAGTGTTTTACATTAAAGATATGTTGACATCTCGTGTTTCTTTTTCTGCTACATGAATAAATTTTTATAGAACAGACTATTTCAAACTCCATGTTTTCCCTCTGTACTTCCGTTTTTTTCTTTTTGTCAATATAAATTTAAATATAAACGTGTATAGGAAAGTAAAAAGATTGAAATTAATCGGGAATACAGGAGCGACAAGTTTTGATGAACAAAAACAAATTTTAGGCAGTGAAATTCCGAGTTATAGTATTTATTTATCACTGTCATCGTACAGCCCTTTTCGATAATATCCACGATTCAGTCGTCGCACTTTATTTTTTTCTCTTTTTTTTATAATTTGAATTATAAAGCTATACATTCAATTTTTACCTCAATAATCTACTTACATACTTAAGATCAAAGTTTATGTTGTTGGTAATAGTTGTTACTTTATTTATTGTTTCTTCGTTTTGCCTCTTTACCGCTAGTAATGGTTAGTCGTTTGCTTAGTGAAATGCGTCACTGAAAATTTCATTTCTTTTCCTTCGTTTATCAAGGTATGAAATCGGAGCAGTATTTCTTGGCCAAGCATGTGTTATAAATGCAAAAAGACATAATAAGGTCGGTGTTAGTTTGTTAGCACTCGAATATACCTATATGACTAGTTTTCTGTGTCAACAGATTTTCTTAAAAATATAAATTATTTACAAGGATTTCAGCTAATTTTATCGAGATTTAATAACCTTGGTTTAATCACATCAATAATACCGAAGTATAGAAGGGCCGTGGCTGTGTCCGATTTTTATTACAGAAAGAAAGAGAAAAGAACAAAGATAAATTACAAAAAGATTGTATTTAGTCGACCGATGTATTACGTTCTACTCTATGAACGTTATACGCGCTACTATCTTTTTCTTACTTTTATCTTTTCAAACAAATCAAGATATCAATTTTTGTTTTTTATTTCATTCTAATGAGCGAAAGAAACAAGATTCGTATGAGTCGGGACAAATCACAATACACATCGAATATCGAAGCGAAACAAGTGCGGTGCTCATAATCGTTTTTATTTTTATTATTTTCACATTGCTGTACGATCGAGTTATGCTTCCGTATCTAATAATTATACCGTTTTCTCCTCATCTTGTTTTTCAGTTAATCTGTGTTAACTTGTATATACAAAATAAGTTTCTATGATACATCTTGGTCACTTTACGATAGAAAGTTCTTTTTTTTTTGCTTCATTTATTATTTCAAATAATTCGTTCCGTTTGTCGACGAATTTAAACATTCGCTAGTAAAATGCCCTTTATTATTTCAGCCTAGTAACAGGTCATTACGATTATTCGTGATAACTAGTTACAATTCTGTACTTGCTACATATTCGCGTTTTTTTCTTTTAGAGCTGTACAGTCAACTGAAGTAGTATAGCGCGTCCTTGACATTTGTTTGATTAAAATTTATCCAATATGTAAATATCCTACCTCTTTCGAAACTATCTTATGACTTAATGAAAAAAAAAAAAGGACAGAATATATCGATCATTCGATTAAATTATATTTTTTATATATCGAACATACGAAACAGTTTGTAAATAAAATATGTTCGAATCTACCGCGTTAACATTTTTTAGCCTAAAGCTCTAGCCACGGCACCCTTTTTCTTTTTTTTCCTTTTTTTATATTTTTCTGTTTTCTTTTAATCATTTAATTCCATTCTTTCTTCCTGTTTACTTAAATATAAAAATACATAGCCAGTCTATACATAGAGCGTGCAAAGTGGCACAGTGAACTGAGTTACCAGATATCCTGGATAGTTAACTACCGCTCTCGGCATTCAACGGTGGTTCCATTTCATCGTGACTTCTGTTCGTGTTACTCGACACAGGGAAACCTGAGGTTTTTGGCAGCGGGTTAGTTATTACACTATCACTATGAGATGTTGTCGCGTTGTACATAGAATTATCAAAGTGTTGCAAGCATTGAAATTCTGGGCCAGGCAGCAATAAAGTAGTTTGAGTGGGAAGATTTGTTAATGACACCATCCCTGGTGTCATCATTTGCTTATTAAAACAACTCCTTAATGCCTCTTCGATTAAATTTGCTATTTTATCACGATCATTCTATAACAAATAGTAATTTTGAAATTGTGTTGTGCTCCTTTTTTAAAATATTTAATAAAATAAATACCTCATTAATAAATCCAAAATGTACAAGCTCCTGCGCAAGAAGCATTGAAGTATCTAATTGACTCACAGGACATGTCAATTGCCTATTCATTTTGTCATCCATTCGTAATAATATTGTCATCTATAAAATACACCAGCGTAAAAAAACACAAACTAGACTTGACAGTTGACGTTAGGTAACTCATCACATTGTGCTATATCACTCACAAGTAATTCACAACTTTCTTCTCTAGGCTTAACGTTACACATCATATTAACTACTCTCCGAGACTCCACGTCCACCGGTTCGGGTGTGACAGATTTCACCGATTCAGTAACCTCGGGCGATATCGCCCGAGGTCGAACGGGTGGTGGTAATTTCGCCATAAATGCTGTTAAGGGATATATACCATATCTGTCGATCCAAATAATTTATGTGATTGAAGAATAGATATAAGGTTAAAAACGAAATCATTTCGATACATTTGCCGTAAAACTATTTAATATACTTACTTTACATCTTCGACGAACTTTTCTAACTTCTCTGTAACAGGAATATCACTTAACCGAATCTGCTGCGGTGGTCGACCTTGATATTTAATTTCTGCGACTACCGTATCAGGACCGTAGAGCCTTTGCAAAACTTCGTCTGTTATCGTTTCAGAAATATTAGCTGAAAAAGTTGTGAAAATTAATTGATTTCTAAGAAATCCCACTTAACGTTCTATTTTTACTGGACTAACCGCTACATTATATAACTTTTTATTATAAAAAATATAATACCTATAATTAGAACACATGATAAATTCTGAAATACAAGACAATATAGAGATTAGATAATGGCGATATTAGTAAACTTACTGGCTGAATTAACCAAAGCATGAGCAGCAAGTAATTTTAACGAATGCACTTCAAATAAGACAGGATGAAAAAGGAGCTCTCTTGCACTTGGTCTACTGAGCGGGTCTACTTGAAGACATTTTCGAATGAAATCTTTCTGCTGGGCATCATCTAACGATTCTATAGTTTTTCGAACGTTATCCTCAGTCACGATCGTACCGGTATCACCGTTACCCTGAATTTCCAATGCAGCCATTTCCAGAGCACACATTCCGAATGAATAAATATCAATGGCAGGGGTTACAGAGTCTAAAAAACACAGCAAGGTATATTGCAACAACATGTATAATAACATATAATATATAAAGAGATTATCAATAATCTGATACACTTACTTCCATATTCAGGCGCTACAAAGTGCATATTCTTCATGTTTGCTCTACATGTTTTAACATGATGATGAATCGCATCGGGAGCCACTGTAATGATAAGAAGAACATATGGTTATTTCTAAGAAAATATATTTCAGATAGGCACTCACAAAATATGTATATTTGTATGAAAGTATTTAACAAGCAATGAGTTAAAAAACTTTCTTTGCGAGGTAGCAGGAATTCTTTGTATTTATTTGCCCAAAAATAGACAAAAAAAAGAAAAGGAAAAAAAACAAATACAGTCACAGCAACGTAACTATCTTTTTACCTTTTCGAATACCCGCCACCTCCATGATAACAAGTGGATTAATGAACCGCTAGAAAAATTGTGTTGTAACTGAAAAATTATCCTACAAGTAACTTGAGCCCTCATACAGTTAATAATTCTCGCATATACATACGTATGCACGAAAGTGCCTCTGAGGGGGGTCAAACATAGCGCATAAAAGCAAGATAAATGAAACGCAAGCAATCAGCAGGAAAGTAATTTACACAGTTTGTTCTTGGATAATTTATATTCCAAAAAGAGGCACTTTCGTTGAGCATGATGAAATTCTATTTTACATTTTTAAGGACCAAAACGAAATTCGTAGAATTTGTTTTGTTTGTGAATAAGGATACAACAAAAATTAGAGCACAATGAAAAATGCGTGCGCTAGATAATGATCACAGAAGGACTAAGAGACATCTTAGGCCCTTTGCCCTTCTTTGTTATTATAACCCAAGAGATGAAGAAGTGCAATGTAATGATATGAAGGATATTAAAATCAAATAAATTTTGAATATTTTATATGAACCAATATGATAGATACCAAGATGTGTTCTACCAATAATCAAGATGTAGATATATGTATATATACGTATACACATACATACATATATATATACATAAATAGGAATGTTTACCTCAATATGCCTAAATTACTTAGCTGGCAATAGTCGATGATTATCTGCCAAATGCATTTTCTTCAAATTCACCATCTTTTCACAATTTACACCAGAACCGAAGAATCGTCGTTATCAGTTGATTTTATCCTCTGGATGGGCGAAAGTACGATTGTACTTCCTCTCTCTTCGAAGACTTTGCTGTGTTTTTTTCATTATCTAGATTAGCCTATTTGCTACAATTAAAAACGAGGACTCAAGTTACTCCTAATATGTAAACAGTACTTTATACACAATCTTTCTAACAGATTTATTTTACTAATAGATAGGATAAAAAAGGAAATAAGTGAGCGAGTGAAGGAAAAGGGTAAATCACATCACAATATAAACGCAGTAACAACAATAATATGGAATGGATCTGAATGAATAAATCTAATTAAAATAGAAAGTTATTAAGAACATTCGGTAGAGATAATATCCCACTTTTTTGACATATATTTATCATTAAAGCTTATTTAAAGAATAATCTTTTTCATATCGTTAATCTTACTATAAAATCCAATTAGGATAATGTTAAATTTATAGCATGGAGTAAAACTTTCTTCACAATATATAACTATATCACACATTCTTTCACACATAATTATGCCTTATGATAAAACATTTGGATATCAGTGTATATTGTTTACACGTCGTTTAATTTAATTATTAAATAACACGCGATATTATAAATTTCGCTGAATAGAAATTAATTGAGTAACTGTATAAAACTTATTTATTACTGTCGATTGACTTATCGTGTACGAGTACCGAGGAGGCAATCACAGTAATGGCAATATACGTACTTTATGTGTTTGTACCCCATGTAAAAATGAAATAAATATCAGTTAGCTCACAGTTGTTATTTCAACATCAGTGGTTGGTCGATTTTATATATATATATATATATATATATACTTTATAATAATCCTATATTGTGATTTATAGTTTTCATCCATGAAAATTATGAGAAACAAAACTATAAGCCTCTCATATAGTCCTGTGAATAAAAAAGGGGAAGTGCCTTGCAAACTCTTATTCCAATATATGTTAAATAGTTTCATTTAGGGATAAGTGCTCTCTTGAATACCTATGAGCAACTATATAATATCTTGTACTTGCTAGCAGAGTGTTTCACTGTACAAAGTACAGAAACATTAAGACTGTACTTTTTGGACACAAAATGTGTCTCATAGAATAGAATTTTCTTTCTGTTTTGTTAAATAATTACTTACCTGAACCAATTTTTACAAGCCCATTATGTTGAATAAATATAGTGTCACAAGTAAGATTTCCATGAATAATGGGAGGTGAACAGGAATGCAAATAACTGAAAAATTCAAAGACATTAATGCATATAACAGAAATATATACATATATAAATAAATAAGCATTATTATTTAAGAAATAATATATATAAAGAATCATGTGTTACCTCAATGCAGAAAGTATTTGAGTACACCAACGCTTCCATGCTTGTAAGGGTAATTTTTTCACATTACGTTTTGTTCTTTTTAGGAACTGTTTTAAAGACCCAGAGGACATATACTCTGTTATAAATATAACCTAATAGATAATAAATAACGTCATAATTAATATTCAAGCCAATTTAAACTCCAACTCCTTTCTTTTATAACATACCCGAGGTTTATCATTGTGGGTATCTGTCCAATACCTATGAAATTTAACAATATTAGGATGTTCCAACTGTGTAAGATTTTCAAATACAAGTTGTATCTTTTCTTCTTGTGCTTTGAAGTTCTTCCTTTCAGAAAATTGCACCTCATTCCAAACAACTTCAACTCCTTCCTCGGTATCCATTGCCAAATAGGCACAGTCGATTCCTGGTACATCACGTTGTTCCACCTAAATAGAAAATAATATTATTTATAAAAATACTTTATTTCATTCATGTATGATTACTTATGAAACATAAACTAATTACACAAATACATAAAGTTAGTTTATTTACAAGTTTCATTTACAAATATATATTAATATCTATTTACAACATATAAAAGTTATACAAAGAAAAACAAAAACAGGCTATTAACAAATTACATTTGAAGAGTCTATGGTTATGAAATGATAGAATATATTACTGCAATCATCCATTTTAAGTTACTTAAGCGTAACTCAAACAATTTCATGCCTGATGTCATTACATCAATGTGACCTTGCAAAGAATTTAAGGAGGGGAGATAGCTCATTCAATATTTACGACAATGGGCTATATTTCAAATAAAATATATTGAATGATAAATCCTCTATTTATGTTACATCATTTTGATTGAACAGTTTTAATAGAAAAGGTACATAAACCAAAAGAGATAGCCTATTTTTCTCTAAATAGACATACCTCCATTTCAGTAACTTCGTTTTCACTGCCTCTGGCTGCTCCAAAGGTAGAGCCTTCGGCTAACGTGGACTTGGAACCTACATATACCTAACATAAAATAATGGTTATTGAACATCAAACAGATAAAACATCTCCATTGCTTTTTATTCAATGTTATCTATGTTTTACAGAAGAATATTCAGTCTTTAAATAGAACAATAAAGCGGGTTCGCAAATGCACCTGGTTAATGATCCAACTATGCTGATTTGTTTCTAGAATTAAAATAGGAAGTACCACAGATGCTGAAAGCTTAGTGACAAGAAATTGTTGAAAATCAGTTTACACTTACAAAATCAAAAACATTTAATGTTTATATAAGTTTTGAAGAAACTAGTTTGCCAAGCTTGAAGATATTTTTGTATAATACATTTCAAGCAATATATTTAGTAATTTTATGACATAATGAGCTAACTTTATGATATATGTATACATGTATAATGCATGTATAATATATATATATATATATATATATATATATATATATATATATATATATTAAACACAATTATACAATAAATTAAACACAATTTGGCTTTAGCTTACTTTTTCCAGCCTCGAATGAAACAAGTATTAAGCTAGATTATAAGAAAAATAGCTTATAGCTGTTAGATTTTTAGTTTCCTTTGAAGGAATATTTAATAACATCTTTTTGTTACCTACCATGTTAATATATGAAGTCTCAAAATATATTGCAATATTACATAGAGAAGAATTGCATAAACTACGTCCATATCTCACTGTTTACTCTGATTTATTTGTATACAAATGTCCCAATAGTCTAACCAAATTGGAATCAATGCCGAGACAAAATGTATCACAAGAGACTTCCTTCGTCACATTTTTCATATAAAGATAATACAATTATGGTTCCAACAAGAACATATATAGACCAAATATGTTTGAAACCATATTAATCAGAACAAAATCCCAACCAAGTAAATAAACAAAATGTAAACAAGATGTAAACACACAGATGTGAGTATGTTATAAAAAGATGAATCGTACCTCTTCCCGACGTTTGAGCCACCGCCCGCAGGGGCTCTCCTCCAGGATTTCACTCTCATCTTCCGAATCTTCACCACTTTCCCGCGGTGACTTGTGCTCTGGGTCCGTGCTGGAGCGACTCCCGGGCATCACACACGCGATTAGTTGAAGGAGCAGCACCGAACAGAGCACAACGCGGCCAAATTCATCGGTGGTAATTCCAAGGATTTACCTCAATATCGCATCTGTTCCGCCGCTAGTGTGCACTGTCGATGATACGCACCTAAATGTTACAGGAGAGAACAGAGCCTCTCGGTGCTGTAATACACCTTTAGCACTTACAATGACACATGCAGCGCGACAACCCGAATTGCAAGGAAAGCTACGATATTTCTGATCTTACGCAGTCACGCGCACGGATCGACACTTTTCGGTTTCCCTTAGGGCTTAGCCGGTGTATCGGTACATCGCGAGGGCCATTCGTGAATCACACTGTCAAAATAAAACCTCTGTTATGAGCAAAATAGCTTCGATCTGACATACACTCTAGTATTCATTTTCGCTCTGTCTTCGGTCACGTTCGCCCAGTATGGCGATTAGCGTGTACCGCACCCTTTTCGGTGCCAGTAACAGCGACATCTGTCAATCGTCGCCTCGACAATCAATTTTCTGATCTCATTCAAGATAATTTCCAGATAATATTTACCGAGTTACGTGTTCAAAATACAAGGTACATGTGTTCTTCTATGTTAACACATAGTTCCTGCACATACAATTCCTACGCGATATGAATAGGAAATAGGAAACAAAACATTGAATTGCTTTGAGGATATAAAATCATGATTTGACGAATGTCTTGAATTAAACAAACAGTGACTTTCAGTCGTAAAATTAGACTTTGAATAGTATTTTGGATTGCAATTATTTGTCGTACTTTATAATGTGACGCACGCGTGTCTACTGCGTGATTATTGTTTATTTGTTAAATAATTCTATTTATAACCTAATAGGTGCAATTAACACAATGACATCTATAAAAACATTACCTTTATTAGAGGACACAAAATTAATCGTCCTTGATGAAGGTGCGTAAGCAAAATACTTCATAAAACTATAGTTTATTTTAGATGTGCAGTAGAATTCCATTTATTGAATGAAATTATAATTAGTATTAGATTAATATATATAATATACGTAAACTCTTATCGTATGAACTGTTCTATTTGATTTGTTTACATGGAATTCATATAACCGTAGTTAAACAAATATTGTACATGTATGTATACATATGTATATATTTCAGGAGTGAATGCGATGTATGCTAGAAAATTGGTCACAGGATGGATACAAGTATTGAAAGAAAAAGATTCTAATTGTATTTTCAATCTGTTGTTATTCTCCAATCCAAAATCTTCATACCAATGTGAATATTTTGCATCAAATAATGTAAATATCTTTGATTATTATACAGTTAATATTAATAATGGATTTGATATAAGTGCTATAAGTGAAAAGGATTTTTATAATCTAAAACATATCTTAAAAACTATAGACACAAAATCTACAGTAGTCATTGATTGCTTGACATCATTAATCTTATTTGTCGGCCTATCAAGGGCTATGTGGTTTTTACAGAAGTTAAGCAAAGATGTGTCACAAGTGATTTGTATTTATAGACGAGATTTTGTACAAGATAAAGTATCTTACATTGAAACATTAGGAAGTACATATGTAAAGATACAAAAATGTTCTGGTATGATAGCAAATAACAATACTAATTACATAGTAGAGTTTATGCATCGCAAAGGGGGTGGGGGAATTTTAAAACAACAGGAAATAGTAAGCCAAAATAGTACATCTTATGAAATTGAGTCAAAGAAGCTTGAACAAAATAAAAAGTCACATCCAGTATATGAAAACCCTAAGTTAAAAATTGAGTCTTCATTCAGAATAGAAGTAAATGAAAATGAAATGAAACAGAGAAAAGAAGTAGTGTTACCATACACGGCTAATACAAATACAACAAATACATCTAGAATTCACTATCATCCAGAGGATATAGATGATTTTGATGAGGAAGATCCAGATGATGATTTATGTTTCTAACTCGTGTGTAAAATATTACATTAGAAAATAATGGTAATGTTCCAAGCAAAGACATTTATTTTACATTCATTTTACATTTTGTTACAGTTCATATTGCATAATATATAATATTTTGTTGATATAATAAAATTGTTTATTAACGTAGCGTTTTTTTAAATTATTAACAATAAACCTCATAACAATTCTGTAAAAAAATACAGATATTCTAAAGTATTGTTTCACATTAAAAAGTCAATACTGCATACAATACTAATATTTAAAAATAGGATATTAAATATTACTATTCATCTTTGGCATTTAATTCAATTAATTACCATATTGTTATTGTATTACTTTGTTTTGCAGCATTTTGATTAGACAATGAAATATATATATGAGATTCGTAACTAGATAACAAAGAAAGCATAACCAGATACAAATAAAGTTCTGTACAATAAATTCCAGACAATAATTTTATAATTTGATAAAATAAAAGAGTTTTACATATAAGTTCAAATAAATATCGAAATATTTTAAATAATACATTAAATAAATACAATTTACAAAGATACTCCAATTAAAAAAAAATTAATATTCAATAATATATTTAATCAGAACTGCAAAAATAGTCTTTTTATGAGACTTGATCCAGATATTACAATTAACCATTAAAAGTATAAAGTAAGTTTTGATCACAAAAATGATAAGTGCCGTCGATATGCTGTAAAACCCTACTTTCTAATAAGCTACGACCGTATTGAACAGCTTCTTCTCTAGTTTGTGCAACATTTGCTTCAAGCAACCAATTAACTAAATCAGTTCCAGTAAAGACACCTTTATACATCTTTAATAAGCGTCTACGACATATAGCTATACGAGCACGACATTCAGCCAAATGGCAACGATTAAACTGATCCCTAATAGCTCTCACTTCGGGGCTTAATGTATCTTCAGGGGGAAGCTGCAGTTCTTTCTCTATAAATGCAAAATATAGTGTGCATTTGAATTATGAAATTTTTTAAATACAAAAATATAATAAAATGAATATAAGAATATAGCAATACCAGTGCGCCATTTACGACACATTTTCTGCAGCCAACATCCTAATTTACCAAGACCAGTATCTAATCCAAAAATAGCAAATACGATTAATGACTGGCCAAAATTTAAGGCAACATCTAAAAATGCTAATTCTGCATAAATTCCAGACAACTGTTCCATTAATAATGTTCCGATTGATATGGATAGGCCCTAAAATAATTATAGTAAATTATAATCTTGTAATAATTTTAAAGTATTCTGTCATATACTTACAATGAACATGGAACATAGAAGTAAAATAACAAATACAAGATGTCGTAAAAACTGAGGATCGTTTCTTTCATTCTCAATGTCTATATATAATTCGCAATCATCAATTTCGTTATTATTGCTGCTACATGTACCATTTGGACAACCATGTGTATATTCACAGCCGATGCTAATATCAAAATATTAATTAAAACAAAATTTTACTAGCTTTATCTTTTATACAATTTACTTACATTGGAGGATGAGAATTTGAAGAAATTAGATCTTCAACATCTACTACGCGTCTTTCGTCATTATTAGTGTCATTATTGGAATTTTCGGTATTATTCGTTAAATTAGAATAAGATGCTGAAATGTTACGACGCTGGTAGCTCTGCTGTAAGACTAAACAGCCCATTGTTACTGTAAAGAAAATGCGATAATAAAGAATATTATTGTTTTAAATAATATAGAATATTATGTTTTATTTCGTGCATCGTATATTACATACCTACCAATAAAACAGAATGTTAATATAGAAGTAGAAATTGCAGCTTGAACTGTACCAAGTTGAAAATTTGGATTTCTGAACTCAAGTTCAGACTCCCTTGGAGACATAGTGCTACACATTATAATTGCTATTAAAAGTGGAATTCTGAAATATATTATTGATATGATATATGAGTATATTATTAGTCATTTTCTTTCTTTTCGATATTATATATAAAAAAAGAGAGGTATTCATCATACCCCCATCCAATAGGGTAAAACCATCTTTGAATATTGCAAACAAAATCCAGAGAACGGGAACTTAAGTATAATAAAGTTGCAGCTATTGCTACAGTCCACATACGACTTGCATATACTCCCACAGTAATTAAAATAAACTGGATATACCTATAATAAATCATGGTCAAAATAACACAAGAATTAAATTAAAAAATCAATGTAAAATCAAAGTGGAATAAATTACCATAAAATTGAACCAGTATTATCAGGTTCGAGTTTGGTCCATATTATAACACCTATAGCTGTAACTAGCTAAAATCATAATTTCTGTATAAATTTCAACTATAACTGGCATAAATTCTAAGTTAATACAATTTAATACAAACCTGTGCAATTACTATACAAAGTGTACATTTATGAGTGACGCATTTATATTTTTTTCTTCTTAATCCAATTAGACAAATAATTAACCATGTGCAAACTGTTATTGAAGCAATGCTTACATCAAAAGAAAATATATTCAGTTGGTATGCATAATTTTTCGGACTAACTCCAGTAGAAACAGCATCGATTAATTTTGCTGATACAAACATTAGTGGAGCAGATAAGAAA
This sequence comes from Bombus pyrosoma, assembly GCF_014825855.1. Lineage (NCBI taxonomy): Eukaryota > Metazoa > Arthropoda > Insecta > Hymenoptera > Apidae > Bombus > Bombus pyrosoma. Next base: position 7,691,562 of record NC_057780.1, on the reverse strand, counting down.
GTACAAGCAACCATTGCTGATGCAATTAAATCAATTTCAATATTATATCGAAGAGTGAAAATAAATAAGGCTGGTGCAGTAGGAATAGTTCCATACAGAAATCCATAAGTACTTAGATCTTGAGTATCTGTAGCATTCTCGCCAGCATTTAAGAAAATAATAGATTCTCTTATGACCAAAGGAAGTACCAGCAATTTTATTGATATCAATATACCTGGTATTACAAGAGCTGTGCCCTTCAATTTGTGTACTTTTCCAACCATCATTAATCCCAACAACAAAAGAGCACTTGCAGAAAAAGCATTACCAAATACATCAAGCACAGTTGCTAATATAGCCGGTACTAAATGACCGAAGACAAGATTACCAAGAATACCAAGAACGGTCATAACAAGTACTGGATTTAGTGCAATTCCTTTTACAATAGAACAAACCATGTCTCTATAACTTTTATGATTTTCACCAGAACGTTTACCAATTTCTAATAATACAAAACCAATTGGATTTAAAATAGCCAATGATATAGGTGCCATTAAGTATAAATAAGCAGCATATTCAGGATGTGTTTGTTCATATAGTGCTTGAACTATAAAAATATGTTATTTTTAGTATATGGATTACTTTAAACTATATTAAGAATGATTTTTAATTTACTTACTCATAGGATATCCAATAGCAAAATCATTACTCTGCGTGGTAAATATTGCAAAAAGTGCAGCACAACCTGGATTTGATGGTCTTTTAATAACAAGAGATATACCAAGAACAACAAGAAACACACAACTTTTAGCTATCAATACAGCAAGAAGGAATTTCCAGTTTACTAGACTAAAATCAAGCTTTGCCAGTGACATGAAAATTAAAGAAGGTAGAGCAAACGTTCCTACAAAAGTATTCAGCCCATTTCCTTCTATTTTAGTGATAATGTCAAATCTTCCTGCAATATATCTAAAAAAACAAGCAATTTATTTATATACATCTTAAAAATCATATGATAAAGATTTAAAGATTAAATAGTTACAAAAAATTCACCCGCATAATATAATAGCAAAACACTGTATCAGAGCAAGATATAAATTATCTATTGGTTCAACTCTCATTGTTGAAATCTGAGTCTCTTCCAGTAGAGACATGACTAATGCTGCTTTTTAAATTCCTGGAAATATAGAATAATTTAATTTAGATGTACACGTGAAAAATGTCAAAAAGAAATGAAAAAAGATAAATTACTTTTTAGCACATATATATTTATATTATAATTGTTTTTAATACAGATATTGTCATCTTTCTAATATAACATTGTTATTGTCACAAGAAGGGCATGTACACAAAAAAATATTATGTAGCATTAACCCCATATCAACTTCATCTCTATTCACATTATATTATTTCTTTCACTGACTGAAATAAAAGGATTTTAAATGTACTTCTAGAATAATGATACCCATATGTTCATAAATATCAAGTTACTAAACATTACAAAGAAATAAAAAAACTAAAAGATTTATTGTTTTAGAGTACTAAAAACGACAATACATCGTAGTCTACAATATAACAATACAATCTGAAAAATATATAAATTTTCGCTCACGCAAAAATATTAACATCCAATCACGTTCAATATTTATGATATCCTTCGTTTATAATATATAATAAAAGTCAAAAGTATGTATGGAAAACAAGTAGAAAACTCTTCAGAGATATAATGAAAGATCAGCGTTGTTTAATACAATAAAAATATATTATGCAAGTTCATATCGACAAAACATTTATAATACTCTATATGCATTACGTGTATAGGCAATTTTTAATCTCATGAACCCGAATACAGCATCGATATCTCTCGCTAAATCATGTGATTGGTTCACCTATATCACGTGCTTCGAACAAAACATCGGACTCGTTGCACGAAAATGTTTGATTTCAAATTTCAAATTATAGTTCTAAAATACGGGAATTTTATTTGTATCTATAACGTTATGCTGTTAAGTAAAATCGCTTTGAAATGTATTCAAAATTAACATAGATATTATAAAATTGTACAATCATAAATATAATCGTTATATAAATCGTAATCGTCATTTAGTTTTATTATTTATCACTGTATACGCATTAATGAATTTAAGTTTGATAAATTTTGATAAAACAAAAGTCCTGATATCTTTTATCAATATTCAAGAACGAAAATTCATTAATTGATAGCAAAATCATGATATAAATTTAGAAAACAGATACATACCATGTTACGTGTAATCAGTAGAAAATGTAATCCTCATATTTCATATAATACTCGTAATTATATATTACGTATCTAGAAAATTCTAAGCGTCTAGAAAATATACATAATTTGCGCAAATTCCCCAATAATGAGACGCAAAATAAATGTGATAAGAAAATAGCCTCGTGTCAGTTCTATGTCGAAATATTTCTAGTTGGTTGCATCAATTAAATGGTGCAGTACTGTCTGTACAGAATTACAACTAGTAGGTTATCATTAAATTATCGAAAAAAAATATATACATATCTATTTTTATATACACATATACATATATATACTATACAATTGTAATAGATTTCGAACTTAAATAATACATAATAGACATTATCTTAAAAAATGCAACAAATAATTGCAATTTTACAAATCTCAATTAAATAACAAATAAATAAAACAAGCAAAAACATTTATTTTAATTGATTTTAATCCTAGAAGATTAGTTTATTTCTTTTTTTATTGATATTTATGTTAGTATGTTGAACTTGCTTTTATACAGCAATGCAGTGTTTAAATTGCCAGTGAAATATGTATATCTTTACGTCACTGACCTCCATGAATCATACATTCTTATAATATTGCGCAATAAAGCTGTTCTACCATAAACAGAAACAGAAATGTTTGATAAATATTTCTCAAATCGATGTATTTATTCATTGTCTACCGATTAAAAGATTAACAGAAATCTGATATTTTTTCTTATATATATATATATATAAAGATTTACGCAAGTATGTATATGTATAGCATCTTTGCTTAGTCATGGAAATTCATGGAAGTACTTGACTCATTGATAACAGGGAACTATTCAAACATGAACATTTTCCAAATCATGATTGAGAAGACAATAACATTCAATATAAAAATATTGTAATATTTATAATATATTATGTTAATAAAAATGTGATATAGTTGTATAACTTTTGCGTACGATGTACGCAACAGCTTTCTATAAGCTTGGAATTGGAAATGAAAAAACGAATTCGCTGTCGAACAGATTGTGCCAATAAAGCAGTTGGTTTATTTCCAATTTTCTCGAATAAATAATATAACTGCGTAGTAATTTCGCTTCATCGAAACAGACATCGGATCACATTATAATCACGTGGTCGATAGATAGCGTATCTAATGTGACTATGTATTAATTTGTCTACGTGTATGTGTACAGATTTCGTGTATTCACGTATATGTGATCAAATACAGATCTATATACGTGTGTATTCGCGTGTATGTGATCAAATACAGATCTATATACATGTGTATTCGCATACTGCCTTCATGTGACGTCAGCTGATTCACCGAAACAGCGTTTGCCTTTTCTACATTATATCAGTTCCATCACGATAAGAATTCCACACAAAAAGAAAGCTCAATACTTGGAAATACCGGTTCAAGGTCATTTGAAAAAAAAAAAATATGTTATATATATGTACACAGACGCACGCGCGCGCGCGCGCGCACGCACACACACACACACACACACACACACACACACAAGCAAACAAAAGGTGAGACCAATCCTTGACTTTGTGTCCATTTGGTCCTTTTCTTTCTTGGAAATCCTACTAATTATGTTATGTTATGTAGCGTTCCGTAAAATATAATAGTTTTTTATCATAATGTTCAAGTCAAGCGGAGCTGGCGTAAGGCTTCGATAGCTGAATAACTGGAAAAGGGTATAATTTTCAGAAGCATAATATTGTCTGACCAATCATATCAGAGATGAATTTCCCTGTGACTAATCCCATCCTCTTTTGTTTTATGCGTTAATATTCACCATTTTGAAAATTTGTTAAATTCATGGAATGTATAATTTGAGGATCTGCGCAAACTTTGAATAATTACAATAACAATATGGAAACACGTTTATCGGATGTATGAAATGCAATCGGATGTAACACGAGAATCGGAAGTAACGTAAGATGGTATCGTTTAATTGCTAGACAAGAAAAATCAGTTTTCTGATTTGTTTATAATAAGAAAGAAAACACGCAACTACGTCTTCTAAACTTTACACGGATAGCGATCACGTGGTGAATTATCAAAGACTTGTAAGAGAGGGAAGGGGGAGAGGAGAGACCTGAACGTATATAATCTTCAGCACACATTCCACCACCCAGTTCTGCTTCGACTTCGGACGTGTGAATTGTGTCAAGCTTCCGAGGAGGGAAAGTTTTTGTTTGTTTGGTGCGCTCATTGTATGGGTAAGTTTTGTGGTTTATTTTGGCCTCCCTTTCTTTTCTTTTTGCTTATTGAGGGTTCTAAATTGAAAGATGTAATTACTGCTTATTTTATAAAATAAAACGATTAACTGGTAGAAAATAATTCATGTATGCATACTTGAAACATCTTGTGTGCCCTAGTTCAGGAGGGAAATGCCTTTCACCTACCAACATTACATGTTTGTAACCTAAGTCAGTGTATTTAATGACGTAATAAATTACAAACAAGGTATTATTTTAGTATAAATAATATATCACGTAAGCCACAAATTACAGGATGCGAAAAAATGTAAACATCAATGTTTTGGCATCAATGAAATTTCTGCCTGCCACATTGTTATTTTTAGAGTATACCTGAAATTTTTCTTTTTGAAATTACAAGAAAAAAGTATCGAATAAATGTATATTTTTTCGCTCTTACGTAATTATTTTGATTGTACTGATTAATCTGTTTTGAATCAACTTAAAGCATATTATATACTAAAAGTTGAATATATTCACATATTTTCTTTAATAAATGTTCAGTGCTTTGTCACCATTGATAATATCTTTTTTCGAAGTTAGTAAGTGAAAATTAGTGTACTAGCGCGAACGGTAACACTGTGACGAAAGTCGTAGTAGACACGTGGCATGCTACATATCTATTTGGTCGTGTATTGATTCACCATGCGTATATACTGTCGCCATGTTGGATACTAAGCCAACGACAACTCCGATCCGCTTCTCTGCATTTATTTCGCAAATTTTGTCATACGGCATTGTACTAATTCGTGTGCTTAAATAGCAATGGACATATGGTAAATATATTTATCAATAGGAATAGTAATTACATCAAGTAAATCACAATTTGTATTGATTGAAAAAGGTAGTTTTACACTTATGGACGTGCAACGCAAATACCATACCTTTTATACATTTTAATTTTTAATTATCTTTCGTTCGAAATGACAAATTACTTGTATGAAGTTTTGAATAACATGGCTATTGAAAAAACAAATGCTTACTGTTACTATATGAATAATTTTAAGAAGCTATATTTACAGAGCGAGAGAAGAGTATAAAACACGGAGAGAGCCCTGTAGAGCCAATAAGCAGCTGCAGGGATGAGCATGGCTTTGTGCCAACAGTGGGCCGTTGGGGAAGTGAATGGCCGAGTTGACTCGAGACGGCAGAGATATGGTGCCAGCCACAGGGGCAGGCACGCGGGCCCTGGATCAGAGGTGTGCCGCTACCCCTGCCGGTATGGGCCCATTACGAGGCACCAGCCTTGACCGTACTAACGGTCGAACAATATGAGGAACTAGCAGGCAGCGTTGAATTAGAAACGCAACACTTATTGCGTGAGCATCGCTATGACACCATTGGCAATTTCCTTAAGTAATTGTCATAACATACCTTTTTTCATAAGTTCTTGCTTATAGACTATTATTGAAAAACTTCATTTTACAATTAACAGATTTTATAAGGACTATATTGCAAGTGGTGAAACCGTACTGGAGAGATTTTATCACAAATATCAACCACTTATAACACGTGAACATCATACCTGTGTGGGTTTGGGATTTGAATTGCTATACCGTTTAAGATGTTTGAATAAACGATTTCCTGGTATAGCAGGTGGCCTCTACTTAGTATCCTGTGAAGAGGTATTATTTGTGATTCATAAACAGTTGAATTATTTTATTTTTATTTAATATATAATTCGAGATTCTATGAGTTTCTTTTTTTACAGACGATCGATAATATTGCTAATTATGTTGGTGGACCACCCGCTGCAGATAGCGGAGAAAAGGAACATGTATTAGTATGTCTGAAAATCGAAATTGGTGGACGAAAAGGAGTTATGCTCCTCGATCCTGGATATCATGTAGCTCGAGTAATTACTGTGATGGAGGATAAGTTATACCCACATACGGGCTGGTTTATTCAATCTGATGAGCCAGATTGTAAAAAAGAGTACAATTACTTTCTATGCACTAACGATCCTGATTACATTGAGTGGCATGAGAGAAAAACTCGATCTGGTACCCTAGAGAGAACACAAGTTGCTCTTATATACGTGGCAAGGCCTTATTTAACTGCCATCGATGTTACTGAACGCAGAAATTTAGTTTATAACTTCAGGAGCCTTCTTGCAAGAGATACTAAAGGTCATGTTACAGCTGGTATATATTTTCCTGTTGTGCTCGATATAAACAATGCACAAACCTTTTCAATTTTTTATCAAACTAACAATGGCAAAAAACGAATTAAAATGGCATTTAACAAATTCTGCAGTTCACCGAAGGTACGTTTTACATTCATATACAGATTAATGTTAAACAATTGTAAATAATTAATTTTAAATTACCTTATTCAGATAAATCCTGGTGCCGAAGAAAAAGAAGTCATTGCTGAATGTGCTCGGCAATTAGGTCTCTCGCAAGTTACCCTAGAGGATCTATTATGTACTCTTGCTACAGTTATGAGTGACTCAGCCTTCGTGGCTCAACTCCTGGCTATTAATTCAAGAATCAACACTTTAGCAGAGGACAATTAACAGAAGTCAATCTGCCCTGTGTGGTGCAGACAATATATAATGTATCATTTTTTTTGCCGGCTTTCCTCTTACGTTCTTTTTATTCTGTTGATGGTTATCTTAATAGCTTTACTATGTACTACAGATATTAATTTTATTCTGATTATAAAATAGGGTATAATATTTTTTAATGAACTTTAATAAAACTTATGTATTTAACGCATTGTTGTTAACAGTTTGATGAAAATATTAATGTATGTATTAATAATTTTTGAAGATTGTTTTCAAAATTTAATAATAGCATATATTTACACCATTCTTTATTATTGCTTATATAAATATTTAATCGTAGGTCTTTTTGAAGTTTTAGGAACTTGAATGCTTTCATTGAAACAATACTGAGTAATATTAGTTTCCTGTTTATGTTTTAAAGAACAAAAATCATAAAAAATGGTGGTATTAGGGATGACTTATATTCAATCTCTTTGTTAGTATAAAGGTGGATTAAGTTATACTAAATCTATAATTTTTATTTGAATAAACAGAGACCAGAATCATTACATTCAATTGTACATTTATTGATAAGTATACTACCCCAAAATATGTTCATTTTTACTTGAAATTGAGAATGTGCTAACATATTCTTAAATTCGAATATTCTTAATATCAAAAATATAACTAAAACTTAAATGTTATTTTAACATAGTTTTTTTCTTTAGACAAAAAATCTCACAAAGATCAAATATATTAAAACCTAAAAAATAACATCTTAGTAACATTCCAACTACAAACAAAATATATTTCTGTTCATAAACCAAATTTTATGAGAAATGATTAATACTTTTTTTATATTATTCGAAATAAACCTACATATTTTCTAACATTCTTACTCTCATACTTTTCATACATTGAAATATATTATTTCATAGAATTTCTACACATATGTTAGTCATTCATAAAGATTCTAAGAATCAGTAAGTCTATATGTAAAATGGAAAATAACTGCAGCATAACTTCGGTAAATTACTTATTATATAACCTAAAAAATAGCTTTTTTATTTTTATTTGCGGAAAAATCTTTAAGAAATTACGATTCACTTAAATCTATAAGAACATGATATAAGAAATTATTTGTAAAACACTTTTAGACCTAATATAATATTATTAAATGATACGAATTTTACCGAAGTTCTGCAGTACCATCGGTAATAGTTTGAATGATTGATCTACATATTACTATCTGATACAACATGACACTTTTTCCAAACTTCATCATCCGGTATATGTTTGCGTTTTCGGTTTCCTACTACATTCGTAGTTGTTGCTGACGTAAAACTAGTATCTTGAATATTTGTGGAAGAACTCGAACTGTAAAGATGAGAATGTTAAACCATAGTATGTCTTTAGGTATGATTAAAATTAAACATAAGAATGTGAGAATATATCCATGTAATTAGTCCATGTGTAAATATCCTTTTTAAGTATTTTTGTAAAAAAGGGAATGATTGATAAACTTTTACTTCCCCAAGAATTAAGTAACATGGCATTGGAAAAACATATCCAAACAATTACAATAAAATTTTTAATTGGAGTATCAGAACATAAATGTTAAGTGAAACGCAACGTACTTACGTTGCATAAGTGTCACCACTGTGTACTATGCTTTTACTTTATTAATATTTGCGGCTGTACCTGCAATACACAATATATGGTATATTTTATACCAATGTTGTTTGTTGTATTACAGATAACAAAATAATTAATGGACTATAAACAAATGTAATAATGGATAATTTATAATATTTCATAACCTGATATAGAAATAAAAGATACTTTTAAAGTGACGGTTTATACCTCTGCCTTGAAATACAATTAAAGTTGAAAAGATACATATTATTTATACAGTAATCATGCAATATATATGACAAATTAGAAACATATATGATATATAGTACATCTTTGCTATTGCTTGTAACTACCACATGCTATAAACTACACAATAATTATTTTATAGATAAAAAATTTCATTTTTTTCGATATATTTTATTATTGACTTTATTATACAAATACATGGACATTTATTCTAAAGAAATGGAAACTAGCTTTAAGGCATGAGCATAAAACCAATTGTTTATGTACCATAATAATATTAATACATACATTACTTCAATACTTGTGTATTTGAATATATATGGAATTATAGACCTTTGATATACCTGTACACAGATACTATATACATAATACTATATCCACATGTTGAAAACATACATTTTTCAAATGAAGAATAAGATGTTTCTCTTTAATATACATATGTATAATAAACATAAACTCTAAAAAATAAACTGAACTTACCTTAATTTGGAAATGGGGTTGTATGTTCTAAATGAAGGTGGCGGTCTTAGACTACATCTAGGAGAAGGTGCCCATCTTGAAGAATTAGAATATTGACTATGAAAGCATATAATAAGCAAATCAATAATGCACAAACAAAGATGAAATAACAAAATAAGAAAATGTTTAAAACTTAATAACATTTTAGTTTTCATTTGGCAAAAAAAATCAAGTGCAACATTTTATATATTTTATTGATACATTATCTTTTATTAAACTCAATGATTTTACATTACTATAAAATACTTTTAATGAGAATCAAAATTATAAAATATATTGCAGCTAATTTATCACTATAACGGTATCTATAAATCAATAAATAGTGTTATCCATTGTATATCCACGTAACAGTAGTATAATAGTATAAAAACAAATAATATAAAGAACTAAAAATTAATTTAATTATAAATATCACAAAAAGTCTACAATGTAATATACTACACATATCTTCTTGCTCATGCTAAATTGAAACTAGATAGAAGAGATAAAAATTAAAGCTTAAATGTTTTTATTTGTATGTTCAATACAGAATTTTGACAGGGAATGCACAAAGTGAGACAGAAGTGACATAGTATGATGTAATCCTGTTTCTCCCTTCACTTCTTTTTGCTGGTTCGTCTTTTGGATTTCTTATGCACACTACATAAATTTGAGTTTGTCAATAACAATATTATACATGTAATATTGCTATGCATGCATACATATGCACATTTCTATACTCATATTGAACATGCATACAATTTATTTTTACATCTTGATACTACATCATTTTATAAAAATACTAATATTTTATAAAAAAAAGGTGTATCAAAAATTAATTGTAAAAAGATGTTAAAAAGAATTCAAGTAGATATTTGTGCTTTTTTCTTTTTCATTTCTTTGTGCAAGTCATTGCATATAAAGGAAATATTGTTTACAATATATGTCACGTACATGCTAAAATAAATTTAATTAACTAACCTTCCTGATGCATCAGGTAAAGCCAACTGCCTATGATCAGATCGATTTTGATGACCATGGCTACTATAATGAGAATTGCCACCATGGTAACGACGGACACGTGACTCCCATTCATTATTAAAACTTTCTGCTTCTTCTGTAAAACAAAATTTATATATTTTTACTTTATGCATGAAAAAAATAAAAACATAAGTACAAAATTTGTGTAAAAACCTTCATCAAGATTAATAAATTCTTGACGTTCTTCCTGTTCACCACTGTGTAGATTATGTTCTCTCTCTAAGATATGTGCTCTATCTCCAATATGATGTTCAATAGCCATCTTTTTTGTTCCAGTACGAGAATCACAGACTGTTGTTTTTGTTTCTTTCACACCACCAGGAGCAGTTCTTGTGGACATAGTTGCTTGATATACCTGCGGTTGACCATTACCAGCAAATGTCATTACAGATTTCGAAGTGAATGAATGACAATTTCCACTCTGTGCCATATTATCCTAAAACATATTTTTTATATTACTATCTCTTGCAAATACTTTTTAGTTTATAAATGAGAAAAGAGTAAAAGAAATTAACATACAAAGTCTGAAAACACATTGCCTATATTAAATGATGGCATTGGTGGAAATCCAAATGGTAATATCTGAAGATCATTCTGATGACCCGCGCTCCTATGGGTGCCATTTGCAATAGCATTGTGGCTAGGATTACTCAGCATACCGAATGGATCATGAAGCAAAGAAGCCATCACGTCATTCATGTTTCTCATAGATTGCATATGAGATCTATAGAAAACATACAGCAACAAAAACTGTATAATGTACTTTATCTGTTTATAACTATCTCCAAGCATATTAAAATTAATTAATATAAACCATGCTGCTAATTACATAAAAAACAATAATTATGTAATATATTAAATAACAGAAAAAATGAAAACTCCATCTGAAGATTAAAATAAATGCTTCTGCCTAGTTATATCTTAACTAGATTAAGAAAAGTGAATTTTGTTGCTAACATGCATAGTTAGCAACAATTTTTTTCTAGAAATACATAGAATTTTATTGTTGGATTCGATCCAACAATACTTTTCCGCAAATTTGTACAACGAAATTAATAAACTATTCTTTTAATAATAATTATAATAAAATAGATAGAAAAAAATATTCAATGCGAATATTTTTTATTTTTATACAAAACTAGACTATTAAAAGTTATTCCAACTCACCCAAAAACAGGATCATCGTTGAGATCACCCATCAATGATCCGAAAAAGGCCATTTTGAAAAACAGTTAAATGGATACTATTTGTGAAAAAAATTACGATCAATAATTGAAAATAGAATAACACGAACACTTGAAATGGATGAAATGAAGAAAATTTTCGTGAGAAATTTTGCCAAAAAGATTTTGTAGAAACTTCTGGAAATAGAAATGTGAAGTGAAATGTCTAATACTATCAGACACCACTGCACGGCCGAAAATTAACCGTACAACGAACAGTATACAGTATAATATACAGCAAATGGATCTAACTGTACATTTATACACCCATACTTACATAGTTCGGTGTTATGACTCGTTTGCATGAACCGTATTGTTTAGCTAATTTTAGCCAATACACTGTACTATAGTGCTATTGGATATCTCATTTCTAAAATTTCGAAGTCAATTTAATTTCGAACTTCTAAATTATTTTTTTAAATTGATTATAAATTTACTGCCTCAAATGTTTTCTTGTATAATGATAAAAAACTGAAAGATTATTCTTTAATTAAAATGTATTAAAGAAAATTGATTGTTCTTATTCTATGAGTTTATATAATATGTAACTATATTTTTCACTATACATATATAATATTTAATATATAACAGAAGTAGGGAACTGTTTGCTTATAAAAGTTAACAAGTCTAGAAGAAAGTAATTAGACGCGTATAATTTGTAAATTCCTTAGTTGTTATAATATTTAAAGAATAAAGTATGAGCTGAATGTATTCAAATGTATTTTGTTAAAAAGAAATTCTTCAACTATGTTGTTGACTTTAAGGTGAAAGGAATATTTCAGAGAGCGCCACATGTAAATTAATGAAAACACGTCATCGTTACATTTAACAGTACACAAGTAGAGGAATGAAATTTTTCCTCAAACGCGAATTTTAAATGTCAACATCTGTGTGAAAATCATTCCTTTCGCGTAATTAAGTATTTTTCATAACAAAAAAAATGTATTTAAGAAACGTAACAATTGTTAAAGCATTATGGAGATCGTTCTAACCTAATTTACCTTCCTTGAATGAATAATATGTAAGTAAATTATATATATATTTTATAAATCTTTTATTATAGAAATTGATAAAAAATTTTTCTCAATTAAAGAATCTATTTTTATATATATATATTTTTATATACATATACATAAATATATATTATATATAAAATATATATAAAAGTTCGTTTTTGTATTACATAAGACTGTTTTATTATTAAGGAAAAAATATAAATATTATATTATATTTTTTACTATTATAAATAGCATTTTCATTTGCATATTTTATTTGTAGCGTAATATAAAGTATGATGTCCAATGGAATTTGGATCTCTACTGAAGAAGTTGGAGGAAAATCAATGTCAAAGAATGCAAATTGTTCACCCATAACATCTTCAACATTGAATTCTCCACTTATGAAGTTGTCTTCATATTTCTTAGCTGTTCGACCATGGTCATTAAGTGCTTCATTAATGCCAACACTTCTTGGATCTGCATTAGCATATCGATTAACAAGTACAGCAAGTTTTAGCTGGATATCTTTGATTCTAACAGTATATACAGTTTTTTGTGTACATGGGGCTGGTAATGTAGTAAATACTTATTTTGATTACATAAAAGGAGTTGATAGCCGGAAAAGTGATGACAGGATATTGGTAGATCAACTTTTATCAAAGGATGAACTAGTTTCACTAGGTGCAATATTATATACAGCAGGGTGTTTGGGTTTTGTTCTATTAACAACTATATCTCCTGCAAGAATGGAACATCTTGCACTTGTGTATTTTGGAGGTTTATCCTCTTCATTTCTTTATACAGGAGGAATAGGATTTAAATACATTGCATTAGGTGATGTTCTTATCTTAGTTATATTTGGTCCGATTTCAGTTTTGTTTGCATTCATGGCTCAAACTGGTTATATCGAACTAGGTACAATATACTATGCTATACCTCTTGCATTAAATACAGAGGCTATTCTACATAGTAACAATACCCGAGACTTAGAAAGTGATAAAAAGGCAGGCATAGTGACATTAGCTATTTTAATAGGTCATACCGTATCTCATGTTTTGTACGCTTTTTTATTATTCACACCATATGTAACTCTGGTAGTGCTTGCATTAAGGTATTCTATATGGTTTTTATTACCAGTAACTACTTTACCAACTGCCTTCAAGATAGAAAAACAATTCAGAAGCCCTCATATGATTCAGAGTGTACCCAAGCAAACAGCTAAATTAAATATGTTTCTGGGCATTTTATATGTCATTGCTTGCTTACTTGTGAATCCCCTTCCCTATCTGTAACATACACATGATTTGGTATCATTATCCAGAAAAGAACATAAATGTGCAAATAATTGTATGAGCAGCTGTTAGTGTAATCTTATATAAGTTACAAATGTTGCTTTCACCACTTTACATTGTTATTAATTCTTAATTACATGGTCAAATGATGCATTATGAAATGCATTTTTTTAGTATATTAATAATATTTGTAATACAATAAAGATTTGGAGGTAATTTTCTAACAACACAAAGGTCTTGAATATGTACAAAGAAATTATACGGCTAAAAATTTGAATTTCTATTTGTAATTTTTCCATTGTGTGTAATTAACATATTTTCGCACTTAAAATAAGTGTAAAAGATGAATTTATGAATATATATAATTATTTAAATATGTTTATAATAATTTATTTTAAATAATTTATCTTCTTTATTTAGAAACTAAGTAATATTATTTATAAAAAACCGATATGCATATCTTTTGTAATCTCAAGGATATAAGAATCTCGAGAATAGAAATCTACACGTACATTGAAGTTTTTACATTTTATAAATTGATAAATTTACGAGATAAGACAATAAATTCTTACGATATTTTGATAACGTACTAATAGAATATTATTTCGTCGTTTCGTATTAATATATAGATTTGTAATACAACAATTATAGTAAATTATCGACGTGACAGTGTTTATAATTACTTTATTGTTCTCTTCCTATTTTAAAGTGCAGGATGCAAATAGGTCGAAATGTCTACGTACTACGAAAAACCAAAGTAATAAAATTAAAATTAATTTCACTCGTTCGTCAAAAATAAAACAATATATTGTACTTCTAAATGTAAAATATAAGATACAACTTATAAACGGTTAAACCACTATAATACATTAAAATTAATTTTATCATATGTATAAATTAATCATAACTATTTATGAAAGTAGATCCATGGTAATATCTCTTGTTTCTATCATATATTTATGTAAACAACGCAATTTCAACGAGAACAAGATATATAAAATACGAGTATTAAAGAAAAAAGCTAAGTTTTTATGGCAATAATTTAATAAATCATTGTGTATCAATTATTTTTCCTTTGTTTCCTGTTTAAAAAAAATCATTTCCCGTACGTTTTAATAAGTTCGATATATGCATAAATACAACAAAACATTATGGAATTTTTATTATTAAAACATAAGTAATTTATAACTTTAAATATGTTGCGTGTTTTTCATGTTTTCTTCTCTTCAAAATATAAGTTGATATAAACATGATTATCGATCTTAATCGATATATTGAAAAGTATAATTTCGATTATCGATAGAACAAACATAGAGAGAGATCGTTAAAACATTATAACATTAGAACATACAAAAATTTATTTCAACATTTAGTATAAAATTGTACACTTAATAAGCTACTTTTTATAAAAAAAAGTCAAAATGCACAAATATCAAACGCTTCTTGATCCGATTGTGGTATGTCCATATGACAAAAGTCACTCTGTCGCAAAATCTCGTCTTCCAAAGCACATTATCAAATGCGAAAAAGTAAGTGTGTATTACAAACACATTGATCTTTTAATAATTCCAAACAATAAACAGTCTTCGTGAAATATTCTTAAAATATAGTTATGTAAATATATGAAAAATTCTTATAATATAATTATGTAAATACATTAAATCTTTAAAATAGCAATATCCTGAACATTATAAACTCATGTGTCCATATAATGCATCCCACCGATTGTCTAAAAAAGAATTCGAGGAACATATCACTACCTGTCCCACACGTAATATATTGGAATCGGAAATATATTCAGGTCTTTTTTTTCTTACTTTTATATTTTATTTCCAACATTTTTTATACTTTTTAAAATAAAATATCAAAATATATTGTTTCATAGAAATAAGGAAACATGGTGCAACAAATTTTGTACCTCCAGATCTTTCAAGTACAATAGATTGTAAAGAAAATTGGGATATAGATATTAATAACAATTCCATTACCATAAATGAAGAAGAATATTCTGTGGGCAGTAACATTGATTCAAAGTAATAATGATGTTTTTGTTTTTATTCAATATTGATTTATTACTTATTTATTACCTTTTTATATGTTTATAAGGGCTCATTGTGACTCTCCTCAATATAAATTGAAAAAAAGAAGTGCAGATGATATATTCATAAGAGCACCACGTGGTTTCTCTGAAGCTATGTTAAAAGAAGGGAGTGAAAACTATTGTATTGAGGACCTAGAATCAGTAGTTAGTTCAATGGGAATTGGCAGAGGAAAGATTACATTGAACACTGATCAGTTGAAAAAAATTGGACTAGGAAGGGGAGCAAATGAAGACTCTTGTATAGAGGACTCAGAATCAATAGTTAGTTCAATGGGAATTGGCAGAGGAAAGATTACATTGAACACTGATCAGTTGAAAAAAATTGGACTAGGAAGAGGAGCAAATGAAGACTCTTGTATAGAGGACTTAGAATCAGTAGTTAGTTCAATGGGAATTGGCAGAGGAAAAATTACATTGAACATTGATAAGTTGAAAAAAATTGGACTAGGAAGGGGAGCAAATGAAGACTCTTGTATAGAGGACTTAGAATCAGTAGTTAGTTCAATGGGAATTGGCAGAGGAAAAATTACATTGAACACTGATAAGTTGAAAAAAATTGGACTAGGCAGGGGAAGACCAATGAACAATGTTTCATAAGTGTAATTCCACTTTATAAATAATAGTCAACAAAGATATATATATATATATATTCATATTTTTTTTAATTTAAATAAAATAATCCAGTATTATCTAAATATTATATTTTTATATATAATTTACAATATGTAATTTGTCACTTACATATCTTATACTTTAATATTTGTTTAATTTCATTTCTCGTTTATTTTAAAAATTTACATTATTTAAGATATTTACAAATATAGTGTAAATGATTTCTTAATTATCAAGTATAATTAATTCTCCTATAAAAAAGAATATTTTAAAAGTATAAAAGAAGAAAGTAAAATATTTAAATTACTTGCAAAATAACATTACAATTGCAGTGGCAGTTGATTCATGTTCATTATTTAAGTTTCTCATCCTTTCCATATTGTAAAATTTATGAATTTTAAATGTAATTAGAATGTAGTTAAACGTTAATCATAATACATAAAATGGGGATATAACGAATAATATATTTTCTAATTATCAGTGGCAATTAATTTAGTATAGATTATACTTTTATGTTATTTAACACTGTCTTTAACAATACAAGATACTTTTTGTTTTGTATTTACAATTAATAAAATTTGTTTTTAAATTGTCTCCAACATTATTTAATGATAAATTTATGTAATATCAGCAATTGATAATGAAGTATGAAAATATAATTATATAAATGCGATTTGTAAAAAGAAGTTTTAATTGATGTGGAAATAGTGCACTATAAACATATTTTTTGAAAATCAACATTGCTTTTCTTAAGTTTTCAAAATGTTACAGATCTTTAGCTATTTTCAGTAAATGCAATTCATTTCCAGAATTGTAAAGCAAGAATACATATTTTGTCTTGAAATAACGAGATATTCAGATTTTTAATGAAGAAAGCATAATTACAAATAAAAATTTTTTAAAAATCTTTTTGAATACTTTACATTGTAGAAACAAAAAATATTTTATTGGATGGAATTGTTTCGAATAACGTATTACTATATACACAGATACAGATCTTTACTCATGAAATTTATTGAAGGAATACGCATGATACATTTACCATGTACATCTTTAAAAAGAACCATAATCGCTGCAAATTATCTTTCTCCATCATGCAATACGTGTTAACGTTTAAAAAGTGGCTTTTATAACAATTTTTTAAATATTTTGTATAAATCATTTACATAAATTTTGCATCAAATAATGTTTTTTTTTTATATCCGTTCATAAATTACCAAATTTCAAATGAAAGAGTTTATATAATTAACCTTTCCTGTTTCTACTCTGCTTAACTTACTATTCTTATAATCGATCATATGTTGTAATTTTTCATTCGCAGTCTCGTATATTTAAAACGTACAAAGGAACAAGTGCTAAGTTTGTAAATAAGATTTTAATTTCTCTGGATACTGATGTTATCAGCCAGCAATTATTTACAAGTTTTTTAAAAGTATCTGTTCTTTCTTTAAGAGTAATGTGCAGGCGGTTACCTAGCTGCAGTCTGTTTAACGTTTTAATGTATTAAAACTGTAAATTTATTGAGTGCAATATTTGCACATTAGCGAGATCATTGCACTGTATTCATTTACCACAGAGTGATACATCTATGGGCTGGTACAATATATCATGTAGTAATATTAACTACACAATATCGTGATGCTTCCATAAAATGATTATTGTATTAGGATCACAATTTATATTTTTGTCGATTTTTTCTTTTGTTGTTTCCACATTGATATTCTTTTCTCCAAATCGGGCACTAGGAATACGGAATAATTAATCACCAAATATTCTTTTTCTATTAGAAAAAAGAAAGTGATTTCATTTACTCACTTGGTGTAAGCATATCTTCGCTGAGAGGTTGTCGACTGAAAGGATCTGTAGCACTATTGAGAAGATGTCTAATGATAACTGCTTTATCCATAACTATACCAGACGGAAGTTTAACAGGTTCTTCCATGAGTGTGTCCATAAGTGGGTCTCGAAATTCTTCCGGTGCGTCACCATAATCTGCATCGCGCGCACGATTATCCCTTGCTATATCTGCAGCACGTTCCGCAAGCGCTACAAATCTTTCTATCTCTATGATAGATTTGATTACTGATCTTTCTAACTTGTTTGCGGCATCAATAAATAGCTCCATGCAGAATGAACGCTGCAATAATAGCATTCATTAGAACAACATTTTTCCATTATTCACTTCATGTATTAATACCATCATAAACTTACTTCATCGGCAGCCAAAGCAGCGGCAAAAATTTCGCAATCAAGATGTAGATATATATCGACCAATTGACTTAGTAAAGCTCTTGGTTCCCATCCATACTTTTGTGGTATCCTTACTTTTAAGTTTTTACATTTAGGGCCACATAATTGTTGTAGATTAAAATTTAACATGGCACATAATCTTCCAACTAACTCTGGCCGCAAAAATGGTTCTGTAATATCATCTGTTAAATATTGAAACATAGCAACAGTTTCCTTAGCCAAAGTGAGATAAGATCTGGCTTGTCTCTCATCTGCAGCCAATTGTTTCATCCGCGAATGTTGTTGTTCACGGGATAACGCTGACCATGCTTTAAGATCTGACATTAGTTCTTGAATTTCATGAATACGCTTTAACGATTCTAAACTTTCATCAAGTAAAAATGTGGTGTCGTTCATTAACATGTTAATAAATTTCACAAATTGATTCCCATTATTGCTTTCATCAATGATCGACTTGCGATGGACTGGACTATCCCACATAGATTTCAGTATTAAACTAATGTGATAACGAATCGAAAATTTATCATAAAATTCTGAACTAGAGCCGGTCGTTTCGACATCGGTGTAAAATTTCATCAAATATGATGCTAATAACGTTTTTGATATAGGATGTGCCATTACTTGATCGTGGAGCGATTCAGTCCGTCCCTAAAATGAAAATTTATTAGATATTGTTCAAAAAAATATATAATTACAATCTTTTTTTTATTTACCTGAACGTTGGGATTTATTACAAATATTACTTCAATAATTTTCGCTATTAAATACGGATTTCGTATACAATGTGGAGTACATACTACTACAAGTAACCATGTAATGAGTGAATTATCCATGTTGTTTATTATCACACCAGGGCAAAATCTATGAAAGATAGAAGATAATAATAATATAGTATACAAATTATTGTGACATCTTGATATTAGACAATACAAAACAGTACTTACTGAAGAGTAAATAGTATAAATTCTGCGATATCTTCGACATACCATTCTGGTAATGCTGTAAACTTTTGTGGAACCTCTTGAGGCAAAGGCAGTTCGGGAATAGGATTTCCTGGTGAAGTTTGTGTCAATAAACTTAGCAGAATCTCTGCTACAGAAATGTAAAAGTGCAAGCACCTTCTCAATAAAACAGGATCAATTAATCCAGCATCTGTGTATACTTTAGATTTGCCAAGATGTTTCAATTGTTCCTTACAACGTTCTATCAATTCTTTATTACGGCTAGCGAAAGGGCTGTCTTTCCATTGCGGTTCGGTAGCCTGTAGATCATCGAGCATTTTTTGCACATCACGTAAAGTCCTCAGCTTTCTCTGGTATTTCTGTAAAGCCGGTAACAACGCTATGTGGTGACAATGTAGAGTAAGGAACCAACATTGTGTTGGAAACTTTGGCTCGACCCACTTGTGTGTCCTTTCTAAATGTTTTAACCAATCGGCAACTTCTTGGCACGTAAGTTTCAGCCTTGTATCGTTCTTTATTTCAATAAAACTTGCTGGATGAAACGGATACAATGGATCTACCGTGTCCAGTTTAATTTTTACAGAAAGCTTTTGTAACACCGACAAGAGATTCAGCATAAATCCGTCTCCGGCAAGAGAGAATTCTTCCGTTTGTATTTGAGCACGTTTTTCATTGTAACGTAATAATGTTGCTAAGTATGTTAACATAGCTTCACGGCAGTTACTACTCGCGAGTATCGCATGAAATATCTTATGGAGTGATGTTCTGATACTTTCTAATTCTTGTTGTAACGTTAAAGTTATCGATTTATTGACGAACAGATTACCACTGAGGAATGTTTCAGCCATATCCAATTGATCCTCTGCGAACACAGAAACCGACAAGAACGGTCCGAGGAGAGACGTTGTTGTAATTTCTTTACCAGCAGCCGACGTCATAATGTCAGGCAAAAATTGAATTTGATGAACGATTAAACGACAGATTGGTCGTACATTACTACTCGGTCCACAACAAATTTCTATTAACTCTTCTAATGCTTCAATCGGTCTTCGATGCGTATTCCTAATTAAACTGGCTTGCTGCATCGAAAGATACAAGCCTTGTAAGAGTGGTGTAAAAATTTTATTACATACTGCTGCATTTGTGTGCGTTCTCGCAACAAGCTCGTGTAAATAACCACGAGGTAAACTTTGCGAAAGTACTGGGTACAGAAGAGGTGTCATGGATAATGGGTATGTGGTTGAAGACTGAGAAATACCAACTAGGCCTTGTAGTACAAGACTGGAATATTGAACACACTGTGCCCTTAGAACAGCTAGTACATCAGACAGTGGTGGTGTACTCGATTTCTGTTCATAGAAAATTTAGTATTACATCATTTGGCAAGGCATGTATTATGGTTGAAAATTAATGTCAACTATACCTTTGGATGGTTTCGTTCTTCAATCGCAACTCTTGAATAGCAGTCTAGTAAATAAATGAGACTTTTAGGTTGCGACGACTTACAGCAAATATCACAACGGCAAAATGTTGTGACGGGACTTTGTAATGGACTTGTTTGACTATTTGGACTATCTTCCCTATCCGAGGAGGTGTCTATATTAATTTCTTTTAAAGGATCCTCATCCCTCATAAACATGCATAAAACCTCCATTAATGCTTGATTTATAATCTCTGTGGCATCAACAAGTTTTGTTGATAATGCATATGCTGCTGTTTGTGGTAAAAATATACAACCCTCTGCTGGTTCTTTCCACGATATGCGTAGTACACGTGATATAACTGCATGTATTTGTTCTGTAGTTACCTCTGTACTGGAACTTGTAGTCTAAAAAGTAAATGAATATAATAACAGTAATATTTTGTATACATTAACCAAAAAAGATATACATATATATGTGCTTACACGTGATCTTGGTTTTAATTCTTTTCTATCAGGCTCTTCAACTTCCATATTTTCGATCCCTGAATCTATATCAACACCAGAACTGCTACATTGCTTGTTATTACTTTCTTCTATCTCCATTGGTACTCCAGGATTTTGAAATTGTTGTTGTTTTAGTGGTGATATTATTTGTTCCGTAAATGTTTTAGATGGACCTGGTGTATTTGGAGAAACTGGATCATTATTGTGATTTGAATTGACTGTTGAACTGAAGCTGTCTAAGCCAGCCAAACGAGCCATACGTCTTCTTCTTACCTACAATTTAAATATATGTTTAATTATGTTTAATTTAGTATCTAATATTATTTTCATTTTTCTACAAGATAACTTCTTAACAATCCATAGATGACATAATTCCAATAAAAATTTTGTTTTATAATAACTTTCCACATTGAAAATACTATTTAATAGGACAAAAAAAGAGATGACATAATAATCAGAACTACATAAGATCTGGACAAAGACTTGCTATATTTATATCAAGAACAAAGACCATAAACAATAACAATAAAAAATAAAAAGAATACTCTTATAAATGTATAAAATATATATTTCATTTTTAAATAAATTTGTTTATATTAAAAATATTATCTCATACATATCTTAAAACGATGAAATACACGATTTTTGTTTACATTGCTAAAGAAAGTAAATAAACGTTGTAGTTGATGACAAAGAGAATCACTCTAAAAAATTGTATCATTACAATGGAAAAATCAGTTTTTATTTATTATGTTATATAATTATCTTAACACAATACCATAAGTAGAATAACGACTATTTTGCAATTATTGTCTCGTCGATGAGACTATTCTTTATCCTGTTATTCTTTCCTATTCCCTGGTAAACGGTCCTGTCATATTCCCTTTCATGTAACGAAAATAGTGAGAAAAGGGCAAGTATAAAGCGAAAGGAATGGTAACAACAAAACGGACTTACGGACGCTATTGAATAACGATTGGAAACGGTGCAATGGTACTCACTTCCTCTTGGCTTAACTCGCTCATGGCGATTTCTTTATTTTTTCTTTTGATCTCTTTAACCTCTGACACGATCAACTGTGATCCCCACGGTCGCTGGTGTTATAAAAATTCTATAGAAAAATTGTATTCGCTTGTTCAGAGAATCGTGAACGAGATACGTCAAAAATTTGGACAGCCACTCCACATCTGTTTGCGTTTGGACGTGAAAACAGCAATTCTACACTGCGTTACGGATAATCACTGTTAAGCTGCGTCGATTCTTCAAAACAGCTGAGCAACTAATATACGATAGAACGCTCTCTCGCATTGATAATGGTAACTACAGTTTCGTCAACGCAGTTTTGCCGGTTGCGCAGTAGACCATTACCGAGAATCGAGAGAAATTCATCGTTGTAGTAGTAAAATGATCGGCAACTACACTACAGACTGACTAAACAACTTGTGATGTTATAACACAAACCAGATATGTATACAGAACAGACTTAACACTTTATGGAACTTTGTGTCACATGTTCTAGAATATCGATCGTGGAAAAAAATCACAGGTTTTGTTATGCCCTCTACGATTTACAACGATAAGTGTAGGAACCATATTCAGTTCAACCACCGAACTTGGTAACCTACTTCCCTGTTGGCAAAGTCAACAGGAATAAAAAGATTTTATTTGTTATATTTTCATATAAATATTCACATATATAGTATGAGACAATAATCTTTATCATCTTCGATATCTTTCTTATTTTTAAAGATACGGAAAAGCACAAATGATAATATGACGATAATAATCTTTTTGAAGATGAATTTTTTTTAATGACTAATATAATTTTATATTCTAATACAATAGACTACAATAAAGTTATTATATAAAGTTATTATATTCTTTTAAAAATTGAATTCTCAATTTAGCATTTAATTTAAGCTTAGGCTAAAAGTGTACGTAAGAAATTGAATTATAAATGTTATAGTATACTTTAGACAATTTTATCAAAACATATGTACATTAATAAATGATTGCTATAGTTAATGATTATATGAAACCATAAAAAAGTAATGTGAAATATAGGGTTTTAAAGAGGATTTTTATTACCTCTTAAATCGCGCATTCCTATTGGTTGTCAATATCATTTATATGTATGGCTGTGAACTTCTAGCAAATTCGCTGATTCATATCATTGTTGTACATTTGTGTTGTACATAATATCTTTTTCTACTTTTAAGATAGGATTAAAATAGGATTCTCTTAAGATTAGATAAGGTAATGTGTTATCTGTACATAGGACAAATGATTTTATCTAATATCAAATCTAGGCAAAAGAATGTTAATCTAAATAATTATTTCTAATAGACCCAACACAATTATAAAAAGAAGCATACGGAAATACAACTTAAATCGCAATTAGACTTCCTAGAAAATACATATACATAATATTTAATAATTCGTACCAAAATGAATACAGAAGAAATTATTGATTTCACGGATATAGGTAAATATTAATGTTACGATATGTTTGTGCAACTGAGTTCACCAACTATTATTGCCATTTTCTTGACTTGATATTGTAGATAAATTTATTTGTCATTATTTGCTGTGAATCAAGTTGTGTTGTAAAACAATATGTTACCATATTTACATATAAATTACGTATATCATTAGAAAATATTTTTCACTAACAATTTACGTAATATTTTATAATTAGTAATTGTATTAATTTGTCTTTACTTTGATATATTGTAGAACATTTTTGTGGATTTTATTTTTGTACAATAGCCATAAATTATTTCACTAAAATATTCATTTCGTTTTAAAACTTTCATTTCAGTTTATAAGTTTACTAAACGCAGATTAATAGCACTAACTTTTTTTATGAATATTTATGTTTTATAGAACCAGATATTCAATCTCTAATAAAGAAGAGTATAGCTGCTCGTGAGTACTCTTATTCACCCTATAGTAAGTTTAAAGTCGGAGCTGGAGTGCTTTGTACCGATGGGACCATTTTCACAGGGTGCAATGTAGAAAATGCATCTTATCCTGTAGGAATATGTGCTGAAAGAACAGCTATTGTTAAAGCAGTGTCAGAAGGGAAAAGAAAATTTAAAGTCCTAGCAGTTGTAGCTAATAAAGTGAACAATATTTTTACCACACCATGTGGCTTTTGTAGACAAGCTACCGCAGAGTTTGGTGATATATCAATTTATTTAGCAGAACCTCTAATGAAGGATGTGTTAAAAACTTCGCTAAGTAACCTATTACCTTGTGCCTTTGGGTTGGGAAACGCAGAAACATTACAATAAATTCTTAATAAAAGAAGGCTAAACCACACACCAATGTCTAAAACATCATTTAGTATTTCTT
Organism: Bombus pyrosoma; assembly: GCF_014825855.1. Lineage (NCBI taxonomy): Eukaryota > Metazoa > Arthropoda > Insecta > Hymenoptera > Apidae > Bombus > Bombus pyrosoma. The sequence continues at coordinate 7,666,417 of NC_057780.1, read as the reverse complement.
TAAAATCATAGTTCATTTTTATATCAATTGATATACTAAGATATTGTTCTGTCCTATAATAAAAATGTGCAAACATTGTTGTGTACATTGTATAAACTTATCAATAACAAAGTTAGTATATGAACAGTATGATTAAACAATTCAGATATCAGTTTCTATACAAATTTCAATAAATACAAAGACAATCCTTAAGAAAAAAATATTGTTACTATAATCTTATTCCTGAGTAGATCTTTTCATGTTTACATAAAAATTGATTATCATATGGTTTCTAAAGAGTGTTTTTTCTAATGTACATTGTACTTCATAAGCAGGAATAACATGAGTATTATATACAATCAATATAATAATATAGCTTATATATGTACAATATGCTCTAATGGTACGATACTACATATAATTATTTCTTAATAATAAAAAATGCAAAAACAGGAACGAGACTGCACATCATTCACATTAAGGTCCTCATCTACGAAAATTCATGTTTACCAGAAGGGACACCTGTAAATTAAATATGATTTCATTAACATATAACAATACATTATATTATATAATTAATAAATAATTATAAAATTATATTTAATATTTATATGTAATATATTGTAAATAAAATAATAAAAAAATACCATCCAATGTAACATTGACACAAATTCTCATTATTAGTAGCTTGCTGAATTAAAAGATCAACTTGGCGTTGGACACTCAGTGTTTCTTCGTGAGAGAAATCACGTCCAGTTAATTTATCCCTTACTCTTGTTATGATGGTAAGAGCTTTTTTGTTCAGTGCTTCTGGTTGATTAGTATCACCTACAGTAATAATAAGTCCAATTTATTTTTTCACATATTTTATTATTTACATGCAAATTTTTAATTATGATTATTCTTTCTGTTTGATAGACTAAAAAAACTTGAATTTTATCGAGATAAATAATTTACCTCCATTTTCAACGCTACATGGTACTCCTTTCTTTGGTAATGTGGCGGTAAGAGAATCTAATACATCGCTGTGCTCTTGATTGCTACTGGCACTCATTCCTTGGGCATCAGATCTTTTACCTTTTAATGCGGCATTGTCCATCAACCGCCAGTTTAACAAAGGATCATAAACAAACGCTTCTAACACTGCCATCAAACTATCCTTGTTACGATGTAACACTGACATTACTGACTCACAAGTTCTTCTGTACGTGCCCTCGATTCCCGTTACTTCCATTGCATTGATTAACATTCTTGTTAACCGGAACGGAATTTTCTCGGGAAACTTCTCACGAGTCATGGCTACTTCGAAGCAATCTCCGAAGTCAATGTGCAATATTTTCCCACTTAAACGATCCAACATCAAATTAGATGGATGTCGATCACCAAGGCCAAGAATATATCCTACTATAGACATTACAGCGAGAGAACGAGTGTAATTTGTTCTACGATCAAACCATACTTCACTTGACGGTGATTTTAACCAAAGAAGTCGTGACAAATCATCACCATGTGTATGCTCAAGGGCATGTTCGAACACTTCAACCTTTTGCATGAGCATAAGGTGATCATAACCCGGTGCCATCTGTAAATCAATTTGTAATTAAATTAACTAAAACAGGATAACATATATGTAATATTATGTACTTACTCTTAACATTATCTTATGTTCTATGTTTAGTAGTATTTTCTTTTTTTCTCTGTAATCTCTAATTAGTGTATGTAATGTATCACAATGTGGTACCCAACCAATCAGACCACTATTTGTGGATAGTGGAATTACAGCATACCTCTGAATATAAAATCTAGTTAATAAAATTCTACATTGTGAAATAATATAGGCTTTTCAATATTTTGATATACTTACTTGGATAGTAAGATTTCTTCTAAAGGTATCTGGATCATGCAACAGGAGGGTATTGACTAGACCAAATAATTGCATTACTCGTTCATCCTGTCTGAGATCTTCGTGTCCTTTCAAAAGGAACATGTAATCTTTACCATTGCTACCTATAAACGTTAAATATTTAAATGTGTTCAATGATTAATTACATATTAAATTAACTAATGAAATTCAAAGATAGCTGACCTTTTATACATAATTTTCGCGGTCGCTGTTTGCTTGTTATCACTTGCATGGAACTATGTATACTTGCTATCCTAACTATTGGTTGTCCAGGACTATAGCTGCCTGGCACGGCCAATTCTAAATCCCTACAAAGAAGTAATTTTGGACTGACATACTGAAGTTCTAAACTAGTTAGCTGCGGTAACTGACGAGATATCCTCCTAAAAACGTGATAATACAAATCCCAAGCTTGATTCAAATCACGGACATTGCGCGAAGCTTTATATCTGCGGCACCATTCTTGTGCCTCCATTAAATCTCTGCCGTAAGCTTGATTGAAAGATGTTTCTTTTAAAGTCTGTGGGCCTCTCTCTAACATTGCATGTAGGGGCTCTAACGTATCAAACATTCCACGAACGTTTCTTTCACCGAAATATAATCTGCTAGCTTCTTCCAGCCCTTCATGCCACAATTCATGCCAGAGAATCGCGACTCTGATTAATTCATCACTAGCCATCATTGCTTGTTGCACCAGAGTCGGGCTATGTTCGCACATACTTTTAAGAATTTTATTGGCGGCGGTCTTTCTGGCATGACTGGCGCTTTTCGACGCTACAGTCAAAGGATAGACCAAGGCTTGAGGATGTGTTTTTCCAATATCTATTAAGAGATGATGTATACATCTACCAACTAAAGCTCTGGGTGTATCTATTCTTGCTATAAGTTGCGGAATTACTTGTAGCCAAGTATTGATTTCGATTAAACGGATACCTTCGACGATAGCTTCATACACTTCTGGCCACTGACCATAATCAAACCATAAGGTCAACAAACGAAGTGTATCTTGCAAAGAATTACCATGGGAAAGATTAATGGATCTGAAAAACCCTTCAACTGCTGGTACAGTAAATTGAGATATGTACTGTGAACTAGAAAGATTACCGCGAGTTCCGTTTCCTGGAATGTTCTCATTATTCGAATCGCCTTGTTGATGTTTATAAAATAAAACCGTTTCAAAGTTAGTATATGCAAAAGCATGCCATGCTTTGTACCAAGTAGGATCGTGTTCTGTAGCTGCAGCATAATAAGATAGCACCGCCGGAATAGAATGTTCATTTATGCCCTGCAAAGCTTCCAACCATTCTCCAAGCTTCAAATAACATCTAGCAAGTAATCGTTTTCTTACTTCTTGTTGTTTCTCATCTTCTTGATTTACCACCGACACAGTCGTCGGTTGTAAAGACATCTGCACAAATCTTTGCAACTGATTGTACGCTTCTTCACGTTTATTTGCCACCCACATGTGCTTACAATAAGCGAATGTCACTTGAGGATGAGTGGTTGGTAATGGCTGATCAGGAGTTAACAAAGGATCTGTTCCAAGCAACATAACTAATGTTTTGTGACATAACATTAAACTGCCACTTTTCCTGCAAAGACTAGCGTATTTCAACCATGTATACATATCATCCTGAGGTGAAACTACCAGCGTGTGAACCTGTATAATCTTTTGCCAGTCTTCAACTATTCTTTGCCCACCTTGAAGCCTTTCCCACCACATGGATTTAATAGTGGATCTTCTTTCTGGGACCAATTTAAATTGTATTACTTCCTCTAGTTCTGCTAACTTCTGGACCTCCACCATGGCATTATAAGCTCTCTGATAACTTTCACCAGCCATGGCAGTCAATTCTGTGTCTAATAAATCTCTAGCACTATCAATTAGCTGATGAGCAATATCGTATTGTTCATCATGAATTGCTAAAACAGCTCTATAAAAGGCGCCATCTTGAGTATCCTTTGGTATCAAGGAGACATATTTTTCCATACTTTCCCACTGATTTAAACCCCATGCTGCAGCCGCTGCCATTCTAGCCATTCTCTGCTTGGTTTCGTCGCTTTGATGTGACCACTGTTTCGTAGCGACATCGTGCAATTGTCCCCATTCCCCAAGAGCTTCTAAACAACGCATTTCACCTAGAGTTGACTCTACATCCGTAGAGTTGCTTTCTAATCTTTCTCTGTACAATTGCAAAGCTTTATCCCAATTATGCAATTTTTCATACCAACGAATTTGCACTTTTAAGTCTTGTTGATTATTTTGATTCATAACATATTCCAGCAAACCTTCTGCAGCTTCTTTTTGTTGAAGTTTGTTATTGATAGAAATTAAAGATTCAAAAACATTGCTATTTCTGCTTTTGTGAAACTCGTCTTCTTTATAATGTAATGCCTTTGCATAAGCTCTACAGTGCATTGCTCTTTCACCCAAAATTTTATTGTCCAAAGGTAATGGTCCCTTATCACAATGTTCCATGAATTCTGCTAGATTTAAGATCGTCTGTGTTATCTCTGGAAGATCAGGAACCATTAATGCTTGTTGTAAAGTTTGTATAAGCTCCGCTTTGTACGTGTCATCTAATTCAGTCCAACAGGAAACGAAAGCCGCATTAAATAAGTCTCTGGGTAATTGAGAATAGGTTTGTGCAAGAGCCCAACATGATCTTAATGCAGGTGACGGTGATTCTTTGAGCAAACCTATCGACAAACTTCTTAGCCATTCCAGCCAATCGTCCTTTGAAACTCTTCTCGTTGCAGTCCAGGCTTTTTGAAGATTCGAGGCGGATACATGTAATCTTTTAATCGTAGTCGTGTCAGACGGTGTCAAAGATAAGTCACGATTTTTATTTCTTGCATGTCGATGTCTCATTAAGAGATAATCTTCGCCGTCAGCAACGGTAGTCTCTGTCAAAATTTTATCAATTAGAACATCGTAACGCGAATTAACAATTTTATGCTTCGTCATAACTTTCTGTACTAATAAGATAAAGATCTGATATTTTTTCCCTAATTGTATCACTAACGCGCATAATGTGTCCATCGCCGTATTTCGTAGCTCTGGACACTGATCCAAAGTCCGTACCAAAGGATGCACGATTCTAGATGCAAAATCTGTGAAATCCAATGTATCTGCTAAATGATCAACAGTTTCAAGCGCCACTTTGTTCACAGTTATTGGGCAATCAGTGGCATGGAATAATTTTACAATTGGTGGTAAAACTAGATGAAGATAATTGTCTAAATTATTTCCAAATTTTTGGAGTGCTTGGAGAAGCTTCACTGTGACCCATCTATCCTTACTTGTGTCATGCGTTAAAACTCTTAATATTTGTGGCATCAATTGAGGCAAGTAAATTTTAAATTCTGCACCTAATGCTACAGCAATATGTTCAACTAAAAGTATCAGCGTGCTCTGTAATGGACTATTCACAGTCCAAAATTCTTTAATTAAATTAAATATATCGTCTAAATAATTTCTAATATGCTGCTTCACAATGGCAATAAGGACGGCCAGTTGTTGAAACAGGAACTCTCGAAAGTTAACATCTGCTGTACGAACCACATTAAGGAAGCTCGGCATCACTTGAGAAATATATGGAACACATTTAATACCTAAACTTTTAAATATAAAGGTTACAGCTTGAACCACCATAGTATGGTGCTGCGATAACGTCGGATCACGGATAATTCTCATAAGCGTTGCAATTGCGATAGCTGGATAATATTCTTCTAAAGTTGACGAGGACATATTCACTAACATTTCGCTAGTAGTTAAATCTTGTGTGTTTTCAGTTTCACTTTTAGTATCAGCCATAGAAGTGAGAGTATCCAATTGAGAGTCAATCTGACCAAGATTCATCTTATGTTTATATGGATCCAAAGCACCTAATAATCCAAGAACTCTTATAGTTTCTCTTCTAATAATTAATTGTTGCTCTGTTTTTAAGAAATTTATCAATACATCTAGTAATGAAGGATATTGCATATATGGTTTAACAACATGTCCTGTGCTTCCGACTAGTTGACCAAGAACCCATAAAGCAACTCCCCTTTTTTCTGGAGAACTTGCGTCGACTAGCATCTCCAGCAATATACAGAGGAGTTCAGGCATCCATTGTTGCATTTCAGCACCATTAACTTCCGCTAGATCACCAATAGCGCGTAGTATAGCTAGAATCACACCAGGATTCGATTCAGGTTCCTTTAACTTTGGGACAAGGACTTTCAGGATGGGTTCCATGTATGGTCGAATAAGTCTTGGCGCACTGACGACCAGATGATCTAACATTCGTGCAGCTTGCTCCTTGTTACGACCCATACCTGAGTGTTCTAATTCTGTTAAAAATTGAATAAGTGTTTTACGAAGAGAGGGCATAACGTATGCTGGATTCATCGTGCTTAATCGTCCGATTGTGCGGATTGCTAATTCTCTTATTTCGAACATTTCATCATTCATCGCAATAAATAACGCAGAAAGATTTTCTGCTTGTGCCAAATGAATATCAAATGAGTCATCTAGGGAAGCTAAAACCCAGAGTCTTACATCAGGATCTGTGTCTGTTATGCCCACAACTAACAATTTTCCAAGAACAGTAGAGACAGTATTAGTTACTGTTGGTCCAGGTTGATTTAACGCTAATCGCAACAATCGTGAACATGTTCTTACAGCCTCTAATCGAACTTCTGCTTGTTCAGAAGTAAGGAAATGGTCGGCACATCGCCTTACAAACTGTAAAAGTGGATTGCCATCAAAATTAAAGGTTCCAAGAGTCTTCAATGCTAAAACTGTAGATGGAATATCCACTTCAGTGGGAGGTCCAGAGATAGGACTAGTTGCAGTCCATGGTGCACCAGGATGTCTTAAAGGTTTCTGCATCAAAACTTGAGATAACATTCGTAAAAGTCCTTGAGATATATCAGGTTTCAATGATGGTACACTGTGAGCTAGTTCCCTGAGAGATGTTGTAAGAATGGGACTTAATCCAGTCTGTAACATAGATTCTAACAGATCTCTCACATCTGCAGCTATTACTTGTTTTACCGCATGTCCGAGTAAAGTAATACAAACGAATACTGCAGGTTCCAAAGATGCTCCACGTTTTTTAGTAGACGTTTCCTTAGAAGGTAACAAATTCTTGATCACTTCCATAATTTTTGAAAGATAGGGATTTATCGAATCTTCTACCGCAACTGCTATAAGTCCAATTGTAGTAAATGCGGCATATCGATCTTTCTCTCTACTACGTAAAGTCATTAGAAGATACGTTAATGATTCCCTCAAGTGATCTTTCGTAAATTTTTCTTTATTAAATGCTGCAAGTCTAGGTAACAACATCATAAGAGCATGTTGGATATGTGGACTTCTAGACATTCTCTGGTTCATTACATCATTATAAATATCATCTAATCTTTCTTGCATTAAACAACGACATACTGCAGATTCATGTGCTGGATATAATGTTTGTTGAGAATTAGTAGAATTTTGAGAAGAACTAGACCACTTGGACACTATCGTTGTTTTTAATCGCGGCATCAACGATAATATATCGTTTTCATTTTGTTGGGTAGAACAATTTAGTCGTTCCATTAACGTTTCATAATTTCTCTCCCACTGAATGTTACTACATCTTAGCAATTCATTCAATACCAGCAGTGAACCATGTATTCTATCATCTCTATTTACTCCTCTTTCTCTGGTATACACTTCTTCAAATCCTGACACTATTTCATCATAACATTGCTTGTACCATTGAGACTTGTGCATTTGTTTTGCTGTTTCTCTCTGTGCAGTGACGACTAAAGCAGCCCTCAATGCTTCAACAGCGCCTTCTCTTATTACAGGTTTTGGATCACGTATTGCATTAAATATGAGTTCAAAAAATGGTGTCACTTGTTGAAAAAAATATGTAGGCATAGAAACAGCAAGTTCTCTTAAAACAAGGACAGCAGCATGTCGTTTACCTTCGTGTCTATCACCACCAAGCCATTCAAAGGCACGCTTTACTTCAAATTCTACATATTCTGCTGTATAAGTACCAGAAACTAATGCTAGTTTACCAACTGTTTTCGCAGCTAACTCCATAACACCCACATCATTAGAAGGTAATAAATTCCTTAAATAATTTGCAAATCTTATAGTTCTTGTGTTAATATTCCCTACATCAGCTCCAATAAGGCAAACTATGGCTAAGATCCCACCCTTTTTTTCATTTACATCTGACCCAGATACCATCTCAAATATGTGATGATTAAATTCATCCATAAAAGCTGTAATTTCTTCCTGTGATGCTTCGCGTAGTTCTGTTTTAACATAGAGACACAGGTCTCTAGCTGCCTTGTTACGTATTTCTTCATTCCTGGATTTAAGTCTCTGAACAAATTGTTGTACAAGTGTACTCGACATTGTTAAAAATTTACAGATGCCACTTCTACGATAGTACTTTTATAAATATTCTCGTAATGATATCTAAAAAGATGACATTTTTAAACATTGAAAGGGGTTAAGAGGAAATGTAAAGTAGTGTTATCTCTTATATACCTATTTGACATCACACGAATTTTGCATTATGATGAACCATTTTCATGATTGTTATGACTCCTTTAAATTTCTTGATGATTAAAGTTTTCAATGTGTTTTCAATCACATTATTACAGTACGTCTGTCATATATATTCTTCATGTTTTGATGCACACCAATTACAAGTGAAATAAATTACGAATGAAAATCTGTGTGTCGTGTACACACAAATAACTAAATTAGTTCAATGCCATTAATTCAGTGAATTTGTGGTAAATATAGAGAAACAATGAGATAGTGCGCCTTTCGAAAGAATTATCTTAAGTTTATAACCTCTACATTGGTTAATATGGGATACTCAACTAAATTGTGCGCTTTAGGACATTTCCCCCACTCCTCTTGATATAGGATGCATTTACGTTATCTATTATTTCTAATTTAAACATAGTTTGTAATCTTAAAACTACATAGAAATATAAAAAAAGTACAAACTAATTCATAAATTATTCAATATATTTTTTAACAAAAATAAATATTTCAAATATTAAATCAACAATATTGAATTCATGTCAATTTTAACTCTATTTTCTTATATCTGTCATACAGCTAATGTAAATCATGCTATAAAATATTTATTAATCATATATTCCAAAAGTTAGTTCATTTCGTTTTAAGATTCCTGACTTTAAATTAAAGTTGTAATTTTTTAACTTTATAAAATAAAACTTTAAAGTTCTATTTTTATTAAATACATAATATATATCAGCATATAAATTTTATATTTATTTATATCTTCTATATTGACTACACATATATGAACATACATATACATAATATGTATATTAGAACATATGCATGAGTATAATTCATACCATACGATGAGAAATAAATAAATACACTAAAATCAACCACACAAAATGTTCTTTCACATCAAATTTACACACGGTTCATTCATTGTCTATCAAGTCACGTGATTACAGGAGTATTTTTTCAATGTACAGCTGATTTTAAATTGATTATGAAATTAAAACAAATTGTCAATCAATAATTATTAACATCAAACTAAAGTTTTATAAATATGTATTGAAAAGTATTTCAAATATAGTTTTTGATATTAATAGATTATAATATATTCAATTTACCTATTGTTCACTCTGAAAGTGTCATAACATTCATCAACCTTACATCATTAACGATGAAACACAAGTTTTAATGACTTTTCGTTTTGTGAATTGCTTAGTTGATAAACGTACTAAAAAACATGGTACTCGTTTGGAGGTTATTTACAAGAAGCATTTCTTCACAAAGAATAAAATTTCGCAAATCAACAATCACACATAAACAGTTATTTTATACGTGTTTAACACCATCAATCAGATTTAGTAGAAAGAGCCCTATATTTTCAATTTTAAGATGTCATACAACGAATGCTATAAAAACCAAAAGTTTAAACTCTACAGTACGATTTACCACAAAAAAAAGAAAAACGTCAGAACTAAAAAATTTGATTGTCCTAGCAGTACCTGAGAAATGGAGGTTATTCGGTGCTATTACCTTTTTATTAATTTCATCTACTATAACAATGGTAGTACCATTTTCTTTAGGAAAATTAATTGATATTATTTATGCAAGTGACAAAGAAGATACGAAGAAAAACCTTAATCAATTGTGCATTATTTTGTTTGGAGTATTTGTAATTGGAGCTCTATGCAATTTCTGCAGAATATATTTAATGTCTACTACTGGACATAGGATTACGCAGTCTTTAAGAAAACAATTGTATGCTGCCATTCTTCGACAAGAAATAGCAGTTTTTGATAAATGTAATACAGGAGAATTTGTTGGTCGATTGTCTGGTATAACTCATAACTTTTTAAAAATTCTTTTATATATGTATCAATCTTTCATATTGTTAATTAATTTCAGGAGATACACAACTTGTTAGCCAAGCATTAACAAGTAACATATCAGATGGATTACGTTCTACTTTTATGAGTATTTGTGGGATATCAATGATGCTTTATGCCTCGCCTAAATTGGCCATAATTGGTCTAACTATCGTGCCACCAATTGCAGGTTTAGCCATAGTATGTGGTCGCTATTTAAAGAAGATTTCTAAAGACATGCAAAATAATTTAGCAGAACTAAATACAATCGCTGAAGAGAGAATTAGCAATATAAGAACAGTAAAAGCTTTTTCAAAAGAAATAAATGAATCCAATTACTATAATTCCCAGCTAGACAATGTGCTTAAAATTTGTTATAAGGAAAGTTTATGCAGAGGGATATTTTTTGGATTAACTGGTTTTTCTGGAAATGTGATTATCCTGTCTGTTTTATATTATGGTGGGGCTATGGTTTCCGATTCCTCTCTTACAGTTGGAAGCTTAAGCGCATTCTTAATGTATGCAGTGTATGTTGCAATATCTTTAAATGGCTTATCTTCATTTTATAGTGAATTAAATAAAGCATTAGGCGCAAATATGCGCTTAGCTGAATTGATTGAAAGAGAGCCAACAATACCAATTCAAGGTGGTAAAATTCTGGAAAAGCAGTTATCCGGTGATATTGAATTCCAAAATGTCAATTTTGCTTATCCTACAAGAAGAAATACATGGGTTTTGAAAAACTTCAGTTTAAAAATCCCACCATGTATGGTAATTGCTATCGTTGGAGCATCAGGTTCTGGAAAGTCTACAATAGCTTCACTCTTATTGAGACTTTATGATCCCAATTTAGGATCTATACTTTTAGACAAACATGATCTTCAATCTCTTAACCCAGCATGGGTGAGATCACAGATCAGTATAGTTTCTCAGGAACCTATTCTCTTTAGTGGTACAATAAGAGAGAACATATTATATGGAGCAATAGATTCAGTAAAACATGATGTAGAAGAAGTTGCAAAATATGCACACGTTTTAGAATTTACAAAAAATATGCCAGATGGTTTAGATACAGTAGTTGGAGAACGAGGTATTACTCTTAGTGGTGGACAAAGGCAAAGAGTTGCTATTGCTAGAGCTTTAATAAAGGTAAGAGCATTACTGAGATAAAAATCGTCCAATAAAAACTAGTAATTCAGAATTACTTGTACTTAGGAGCCCAAAATCTTAATCTTGGATGAAGCTACAAGTGCATTAGATGCGGAGAGTGAACATTATGTACAGAAAGCTTTAGAAAAAGCTGTTCAAGGACGGACAGTTCTAACCATAGCTCACAGATTAAGTACAATAAAAAATGCAGATAAAGTCATTGTTTTGAAAGAAGGACAAGTAACGGAAACGGGAACTTATAAAGAACTTGTGAACTTAAAGGACAGTTATTTTCATAAGTTAGTTCAACATCAAACCTTTGCTTAATTTCTGGGGTTTAATAAAAATCATCAATAGTTAATGATTAATGTGTTCAGTAAACCAGAAATACTAAGAAATACTTAATAATATATAAAAATAATGTACAAAGGTTATTGAAAATAGCATATGTAATAAATGATTAATAAATTTATTAATTTAATTTCTGAAATACAATGTTTTATTCTGTAATTATGGTTTTTAAATATTCATAACTTTTATCTATATCATGTTCTATTTCTTATGAAATTTTAAAACCATATTTTGTGTATATATAAATCATTTTCACAAAGAGTGAAAAAAAGTCTCACCAAAGACAAATTAAACATTTTAGAAATGAGACCTGATACATGGTTATATGGTGTACTTAAATAATTTATAAAACACAAACAATTACTACATCAGGCTGTGATTTAATATCAAAATCACAAAATTATATATATATTCTTTTTAATCTAAGGAGTAAGGCAGGTATTGTAAATAATTACTATTTGGTAATAATTTTTAATATATTTTCTATAAAATAATGTACACTGCTATTTTAAGTTATATCAATGTCTTATATCATTGATCTATGTTGTATTTAAATTAATATATTGTTATTATAATTATTTTTAAGATGAACTATTTCTAGACTTGTGTTTGCATAAAAATATTCAATAAAAACATATGACCAGAAGCAAATTGTTGTTGTAATTAAACTAGGCTGATTATTAAATTACACAAGCCAGTTTAATATAATCTCCATTTTAACAGAAAAGAGAATATTGCCATATTCGTATTATTTGACAATTATTCAACTATTACATTTCTAGAAAAACACAGCAAGACATAAAGAGAGCAGTATCATTCATTTCTCCAACTAGAAAAGACAAACATTTTATTCTTACTATGTTTTACCCTTTTCTATATAGGAGATGTGTATATTAAAGGCATCTTTTTTTATCAATTTCAACTTGAATCGTTAAATGGAATCTATGGTTTGATCTCATCTATGCTTAATACAATTGATCAGTCATCTTTATAGAAATATGTCTAATAAGTATTAATTTCAAAGACCCAGTGCATCTTTTATGTTGAGAATTATTTCTCAATTAATAAAATTTTGAGACATCTTTTTACGTAAGATCAGTAATTGATTTAGTCCACAATAATTGGATTTATGCTCCCTATTTGCCAGTAAAATATATTGCAAAGCACCAAAATGTATGTTTAAAATGTTTCTTTGTTTATATCACATGTTATATTTGTTACAAGCCATGTAAAAATTTCATATGCTTCAGTTACAAACACAGCCACATTCTAAGTAGAAACTTTATCTGCGTAAATTTACTGTTAAGCTTGTTTATAAATTAATTTGAGATAAAATTCAAACCATAGTCAAAACTGGTCATTAATATTATAATGTTCTGTAAATAGGTAGTGTTTTGCTTTCTACAGGAGCTTAGAAATTCATATGAACACATCTCTGTACAATTCCAAAATTTACCTGATTTAATGGTAATTATAAAGTTAATGAAATGGTAAAGAACATATAATTAGAGAATTTCTTGTAAATCTTACAATATCTCTCTATACGACTTATATATCAAATCACTTAAGAGAAGTCATATATAAATCATGTTTGAACTACAATAAAAAATTTTCTAATGTAAACAATCGTTTTTTCAGTATTTGTTCTTCTTTATGTTTCCTGTTATAATAAAAATCAAATATTAAAAATAAGTGAATAGAACCTTCTTCTTACACGTTATTAACTTCTAGATGATTGTACTGCTTCTTGCTCCATGGGTTCATCATCCTGTTGAAATACGGATAATGTTTCTTCTTCATCTACTTCCATTAGTTCCACTGCTTCCTGTCCTTTTTTACTCATGACATTTTCTATTAATGTGTCACTATCCTCTATTTTATTTCTGATAGATGTGATATTATTACCTTGTAATTGCGCTAAATTACTATTTTCAATAGACATTTTTTCTTTGTGTTCTGATTGACATGTTATTGTAGGATCTTGATTTTCTGATTCTTCTGTTATTTCAACAATTGGTGAGATATCTTCCTTTACATTAATACATTCTGAGTCTCTTGGTTCTTCGACAATAGGAATTGGATCAGGTACTATGGACTTCATCACTCTCATCTTGTTCTCATCTTCTACAGTTTCTGTGATAGTTAAATTATCTTTTTCCTGGTTACAATTAAAATTTTTTATTGTGTTAGCTTTAGAACATGGTTCTTCCACTAAAGGTTTTGAATCTTTTATTAATTCTGCTTCTTTATTTTGTTCCTTTAGATTCTCTACATCTACAGACATATCTTCTGATGTATTTATAGTTTCTTCTGTATTTACATTATCAGTAGATAAAATTAAATTATTTGTAGACTGTTCTGAATTATTTGTTGCAGATGTACTTCCCATATTGTTATTTTTTAAAGTTAATGATTCCTTGTTTGAACCAGATGTATTGATAATTGATTGAATGTTTCCTACTTCCGTACCTAACTTTATCGTACTTTCCAAATTTTCATTAGTATTTAAAAGATTTTCAACAACTGGATTAACCGATTCTTTGTTGTCCAATACCGTTTTGATTTCAACATCTGACTTAACCAATATATCATTACTTTTACTTGATCCTTCTTGTACATGTATTGACATTGTCTCCATCTCTGTCTTTTCATTCACTTTAGAATTATCTACATAAAACTTTGATGATTTATTCTCATTTGAACTGAAATCTTTAGTCTGAAAAGTAGTTTGCAATTTCCTTGAGGAGTCTACAGAATCTCCTCCTTCATTTTCTAACTCTAAGCTAGGCTGAGAACTGGTATCCTCGTTCATAATTGCTTCTGAAACATCACTAATAATTCCAGAAGTTTCAGGAACAATGGTTGACAAGTTTTGCATCGTAGGTCCAATCTGTGAATCCTGTGTTTGTGCTTGAGAATTCAAATTGGACACACCAGAAAATTCTGAAGTAGTTGGTATGGAATTAGATACCACAATGTCGGACTTAGAAGATGTTGATTCTACTTTCTCATGTGAAGGTTTTTGGAAACCAAATACGTGTTTTATTATGTCATTGGTTGGTACAACAGTATGTAATAAAGGTGTTTCATTTTCAACAGTATGCACACTAATTGTAACTGTGGAAGGACAATCTTTTTCCCAATATTCCATCTCTACATCTTGAGGAGGCTGTGTTACAGATGCATCTTCATCTACAGATCCATTAACCATACCATCACCATTCTCGTTCCTTCTAGATAGTGGTCCAGGTTCTCTAGTGGAAACAACCAAAATATTCTTCTCAATGGCTCTCATGAACTTGTCAACTCTGTTGTACTCCTTACGAGGTACTGTTAATAGCTCACAAATTCGTTGAATAGTAAATGGGGCGTTTGCAAATGATTCCAAACGTTCGAGGAGATTGCTTTTCATCGTGTCATAATTGAAATGTTCGACATTCGGACATGGTGCTAGGTCAAGTGTCGGACAACTTTCGTAAAATTCAGTCATCACACGTGTCAGTTTCTCTCTGAACAATGTTTTGATCAGCGACCACTGATAAACAGGATCACCGGTTTTCGCAACCCAACACAAATAATCCTCGAGCTCTCGAGGTATCTCACTTGGACGCACTTTCTGAAATTCGTCAAGTGCTTGCAATACCTCCTCTAAATTATCCATCTTCACCTCCTGCGCTAGCCTCTCCGCCTTTTTTTGGTCGCTAAATTATTTCTGTCGACAACTCTCGTCGGATTGATAAAAATCTATTGTAAAACTTTACGCAAGAAGCAATGAAAAACGCAAACACACCGGGTACTAAATAGCAACAATGAAGGGCAAGGGACGAAGCAGTGCTACCAATACCTTAAAAACATGTCAACGTTGACAGCGTTTGGTTAGTTCTCATTTATCATATTATTTTTTCAACTAATAAAACAATTTACGTTTTTTATACATTTAATATCGGATTTACGGAATCTATTTCGATTTCTTTATATGTTTGGAATGACACGATATTGTCATATAAAGTATATTTCACATAAAATTTACACCAATAAAGGATAAAATATACATATATATGTATACCTCTTTTATTACTATAAATACTTCATATATATATGTTTAAAAATAATATCTGACAATTGGATAAAAACAAAATGATAATAATTATAAATAATATAAGTAATATAAAAGATAAATAAGACATTTAAATTTCATATTCAAATAGTGGTATTAGTAATACATACAGTTAATAATATGTTAATAACCTAAGGATTTACAATTATTTTCCCAAATTATTATATTTAGTAACGATCAAATAAATTTTATATTCATTTACAAAATAAAAATATTGGAAAATATATATATGTTTCAAATTGCTAAATATTATATATATACTATATACTATATATATATAATGGATTTATTGCAACATTACCTTAAGATTTTGAACATTAAGATTTTATAATATGTAAATGTACAAAATACCATAATCATAGAATAAAACAATATATATTATTTAATTTCTGTTTTGTAATACATTATTCTCTTAATAGTCATATAATAAACAAATAAGGTTATTTTTAAAAATTTGCGTATTTGAAAGTTTCGAGAATCCCGCTGTTATGTTAATTTAGTTCAAATCTGAAGTTCTCTGTAAAATCGATTTTATCAACACATGGAACTTTTCAGATGTTAGTAATAATTAATTAAATAATATATAATACTTCTTTCAAATACACAATTGATGGATTAATTAATAATTGAACATAATATATACAATACAAACTTATTTTAAAAATAAACAGAATGTTTTTTACAAATTAACTACTTACAGAACCTAATTCAATGGGTCTTATATTATGAAACAAATAAAATATTCCTATTCACTTAGCTATGATAGTATTTAATAGAAAAATTAGGAAAATAAAATTTATAGAAAATGCAATTTTTTACTAGACATATTCCACATTATTGAAGTATATAAGAATGAAAAAAATATTGAAGTAAGATAAGAATGAAAACATATATCTGAATTAGATTTCAATATATAAAATAATACTTCTTAAATAATTTACATATTATTATAATTGTATCTTCAAAAGTTTTTTAAAACAACTTTATAGCTTTTTGTACACTAATTAAATCATATTATAAATTATAAAATGATAACAGAGCTATTTGCATAATATTTTCAACTAAAAAAAAACGTAATATTTCAACTAAAATATGTATATGTTGCGCATTTTATAATATTAAAATCTATACAATACATATGTTTAGTAAATGTGCACAATCTTAGAAGGTCGGTGGTCAATTAAATTGTAATGTACATTGCACTATGGAAAGCATTTTCACAGATGACAAACTTATGTGTATATATATATATATATATATTAAAGACTTTGTATAGATTAAAGACTTAATAACGATCATAATTTCACCCTACACAATTTTGTTACTTTTAACTATCCAATCAATCTAGTGTTAATAATGAATTCATTAAGTCAAATTGATATTACCATTAACTTGTTCTTTAATATTTTTCTTTCCATAAACTTTCGATAATTTAAACATCAACCACCATCTTCTTATGAATATCTGTATTACCAACAACCTGAAATCACATATAACAAATATTTTATATAATTAGCCTGTCTAGAATCATCTAAAAGTTTTTACTTACAGAACAAAATTCTTCAAAACTAATTTTGCCATCTTCATCTTTGTCAGCAAATAATATTGTTTTATCAACAATTTGTTGAAGTTGAGTATCTTTTAAGTTATTGCCTACCATCATTTTCAATACTTGGAATAATTCCCCATTGCTTATAAAACCATCGTTATCCATATCATAAATTCTAAATGCAAATCTTAATTTGCTTTCTTTATCTCCCTGTTAAAAAAGGATAAAAGTATTTTTGGATGCTTTATTTATATTTATTGTTATCTTGTAATAAAATTTATATATACCTTAACACTGAATTGAGAAACACCATGAATAAATTCCTTAAAATCTACTTCTCCATTGCCATCTGCATCAAATATATCTATAACACGTTGTACTAAAGGATTCTGTTGTAATTCTGGCAATGACATAAACTCATCAATACTTAAAGCACCACTGTTATCTAAATCTAACTTCCGAAATCGTTTTCCTAATCTTCTAATTTCATCAGCATCAACTAAAAAAAGAATATTATTATGTTAAAAGATAATGAAAGGACCATAAAACTAATGTTCTTATTAATAGCATTAGATGTATGTATGTGTATACCAACAAATATGGTGGTTAATACTTCACAAGTGCTATGTTTAGTTGAAGCAGTTGGAGATAAAAATAAATCAGAAGCAATATGTAAATGAAGAATAATTTAAATAAAAAGAAATTATTTTTAACACAATCTCATATAAAATTTTTATCAAATATTATTCGAAATAATTTCATAATATAATATTAGTTATTAGAAAAGTATATAAAGTGTTTATTTTGAACGAATATACTTGGAACAACGATGGGTTATTTCAAGATATCAAAAATAATGTTTCATACTGACTTACAATTAGAACATAGTTCCATAGGCAGCGAGCTTTCATTACCCTAAAAAGAAAATATGTAAAGTAAATACACACAGTATGTTAAAAAGAAGTTTATTTATAGGATTTTAAAGATAATAATCACATAATATTTTCCTTAACGAAAACAATTATAAAATCAATTACGCGTAGTATAATATACTGCTTAACTATTTACACGAATATAAATAAGCTCAAACATTTAACATGCTTAATTACCATTGTGATACTCGAGCCGGTCGATTTCTGTCAAAAAATTACCACAAAATGTCAAAATCGATCAGCAAAAACTACTTTATGATAGATGACCAGTAGAAAGCATGAGATAGGTATAGAAGAGAAACTTTAACGAAATACGTATATAGCCTATACAAGCATGAGCATACAAAATCTATAGTCTGTCCAACGAGATGAGGCACTTTGTAACCATAGCAACAAGATTTTGTTTATGTTTACTGCTTCGTCTCGTTGGATAGGCTATAGATATTCTTTGAAAATTATAATTTTTTAATTTCAAGTTGAATTACTTATTTATAATATATTTTAAAAGTAATTTCTTCATTATAAATTTCTCTATTGAAATTAATTTGGGGAATATTACGTGTTGCAATCAAATTTTTTGCGATTTTTGCACTGTAGGTGTCACTTTAATCTATCAATTCTTTTTAAATCAAAAATGTCAGTTGAAAGGTACGGAAGATGTTAAAAAATTTTTTATGAAGATATATTGGTTATTTTACTAAGAAGTATTATTTTATTAAGGAATTCAATTCAAATATTATATATTACATAAATAACTATTGTGTCCCAAAGGTAATATGAAATTACTTCAATATACAAATTTATACAACATAATAGATGTATAATAAAATCTTTTGCCTCGAAAATATCTCAAAATGTTTTAGAAAGTCTATAATTTATAACATTATGGATCACATGGAAGCATTTCAATGTCCATCCGATGTTCCATCTGAGTATAAGGAAATTGCTTTAGATACTTTATGTAAAATGAAAGACCATGTTGAAACTAGAGAATCAAGGTATGGTGAAGAGAAATTTTGTTTTTATCATTGTAAAAGATGTTAAGCAATTTTAATTTTATTATTGAATATAAAATATTGTTTCATAGATATCAATGGAATTTAGATGATTTTGAAATCGGTGCGCCTTTAGGCAGAGGTAAATTTGGCCGTGTTTACTTGGCTAGAGAGAAAAGAACACATTATATGGTAGCATTGAAAACTTTATACAAAGTGGAATTAATGAAAGGACGTGTAGAAAAACAAGTGATGCGTGAAATTGAAATTCAAACACACTTAAGGTAAACTTATTATCTTGTGCATTTTTTAATTTTTTGTTCATAAATAAAAATATATTGTAAGAATATTTTTTAGGCATCCTAATATTCTGCAAATGTTAACATATTTTCATGATCATAAGCGCATCTATCTTGTATTAGAGTTTGCTGCTCGAGGAGAATTATATAAGGAATTAAAGAGACAACCAAATGAAAGATTTAATGAACACTTGTATGTATATTTTAAATTAATTTATGATTTATGATTACTTAATTTATATATTTACTTTTAATTGTCATTATTATTCTTCAGATCTGCCAAGTATACTTATCAAGTAGCGGATGCTTTAGAATACTGTCATAGAAATAACGTAATTCATAGAGATATAAAACCAGAAAATTTATTACTTACATATGAAGGTAATATAAAATTGGCAGACTTTGGATGGTCTGTCCATGCACCATCATCTAAGTAGGTATATTTATAATTATAATTAATAATTACAACAGTAGTAAAGCAACATTTACTATCAATAACAATAACTGCAGGAGGAATACATTATGTGGAACATTAGATTACTTACCTCCAGAAATGGTAACAGGACAAACATATGATATATATGTCGATCATTGGTGTTTAGGTATTCTCTGTTATGAATTTCTTGTGGGTAAACCACCTTTTCTTAGTGATTCACAGCAAGAAACTTACGTGAAAATAAAAACAATAAACATACAGTGGCCAGAACAAATTACATCAGGAGCCAAAGATTTGATATCAAGGGTAATTCTTGCATATATTTGCTATAATTCTTTATTTAAACAAATCATCATTTTTATATTAATTACAGTTAATTAAACGGAGGAGCTCGGAAAGAATCTCTATGGCTGCTGTAAAAAGACATTTTTGGATAATGAAATATAAAGACTTACATTAGTTTTAAGGGAATAACAAAAATTATTTGAAATATATTTTTTATTACAAGACAATTTTTAATGAAATATAAAGACTTACATTAGTTTTAAAGGAATAACAAAAATTATTTGAAATATATTTTTTATTATAAGACAATTATTATTAAGATAATATATACTTTTACATTGGTATATAAAATTATTTCAATACTAATATAATTTTTATGGCCAATTTAAATTAATCCCTGTTACATCTAATGCGACTATATCGATTTCGACATTAAGAATGTCACATAAACTTGGTTTAGTTCGACCAAAATCTCCATGCACAAATTCTTTTACATATGTTCCAGCTTGTGTTTTGATATCTAATACAAAAAACATACTAGCATCCTCAGTAGTAATATTCAACTTTTTTAATTCCTGAGGCTCAACCCAGCGAGCTCTCATTTCATATATTAATCGTTCTCTGGGACTTAAAGGTCGTCTATGCAATACCCTCACTGGTGTCTTTTGTATTATTTTCACACGTTTCAAATCATTTAATTTTTCAAGAGATAACACGTTCTTAGACGCATTACGACAAACACAAAGTGCTCGGTAAAATTTTGTTTTAACATTTTCGCCTTCTTTTAACCTTTTCAAATCATATTTGGATAAAACTTTTAAGTTTGATGTGATTTGTACTTGCTTTGAGGACTGATTAATTTTATTGACTAAATTTGATAGTAACTCTTCTGTTATTTTGGTCATTCGAGGATTAATTAATTCAACAGCGAATGGCCTTCCAGAATATATGTTTCTAACATCCACATCTTCTCTTCCAGATGATAAAAATTTAATAGCTATATATGAAAAGCGGGTATTAAATTTTGACTGAAATATTGTTAATTACAATATTAAAAGTTTTAGAATACCTAACTTACATTGAGCTTTTGTTACTTCAGCAATAGGATTACACAATATGTCCTGAACAGATGTTTGCATCTTTTTCTCTCCATTTATGAACCATGGAGTTTGACTGAGTTCTCTTGATAATTTATTATACCGCCCTGAAGTTATAATTCATTTAATAATTTATATTATAATTATACTTTTAATAAGGAATATTACCTCCTATAAAAATACTTGAATGTGAACATATGATATTTTCTATATTAATGCTATCTGATGTATTAAATGACACAGCTTTAAAGTATTGAAAAAATTCTTTGTCTATTATTTTGGTCATTAGAGTCTCTATACTTTTTCTGCTAAATCTGTTCTCGTTATATTTTCTTTTCCATTTATTCCCTGTGTTATTTGTTCCTTTGCACAATAATCTAAGACAAAAAATATTTTATTGTAATTGAAATAACATATTTCTAGAAATAAAATAATTCTAAACTTACAATGTTTCACATTCTTTCTCATTAAATTTGTATGTTAGAATAATTTCAATCAGAAACGGAGAAGGTGTCATTGAATCCGCTTGTTTTTTAATAGCCAATTCTAATTTTGGAGTCATTATCCATTTCCAAACATCTTTAACACTTTGCAGTTTGACTTTAAAATCTAGCAATGCATCTTCTGAAAGATTAAGTTGGGTGGCACATTGTATATGCAAAAAACGTTCTCTGACACTGATGCATACTGGTACTGTTAATGCACATATAAATGTTCCGCTATCATAATTTTGTTTATCTACTTCAACTTGAATCTGTTTGTAAAATTATTCGAAATTTATATCAAATGTCTATATACATTTTAAAACAGATGCTTCAACATACTTTTCCAATAACTTGTTCTTGTGTCTTATTTTGTAGAATTCCTAAACAGGTTATGCACGGTATCTCATCGTTAAAAGAGATATCTTCTGCTTTAATATACCCAGCCTATAAAAGAATTTAATATTGAATCAAAAATTAAAAAATTACAGTAATTAAAACATACATCTTTTGCATATTTAATAGGATCTTCGTAACAATCTAGCGTACGCCACCCAACAAAACGAAAACAACATCTTAAACAACAATTTTGCAGTTGCAAAAAATTAAAAATACGTTTTTCACTTTCCGTAGCGTTCATTTTAAAAAAAATTCTGTAACATAGTATTTCAACGTTAAAAGAATACCAATTAAAATAAAAGTTTTTAATCATCGTGTTTACGTTAACCTGCTGAGAATATAATCCCACACATTTCTAAATATTTAAATAAAAGTTCATATACAGATTACATTTAAATCATATTATTTTATCTTCAATTATTGGCAATTAGTGCATTGAAGTGAAAAAACTGAAGTATCTATAACGTAAAATTATTAAATGCAAAAACAACACGATGCTTCGTACGGATTGAACACATCTTTCTTATTGACTTTGCTAAAAAATATGATGGACGGTTACAATGTCATCTATTACTAGTGTAAATAGTTATAAGTTTTAGGTTTTATTCTGTTGCAACTGGTACCTGATTAATTTGTAGATATAGTAACGTAGCATTTAACATCATGCCTATTTTAAGGAAAAAATCTAACAAAAAAGTAAATGCGGAAAATGGCAACGACAATTTGATTGGAGGTTAATTATTGTTTTACTAATTATTTTAAAAAATTCCTCGATTGACACATTATTAAAAGTATGTGTATATCGACAAAATAATGCTTTATTTTTTCGTGACAGATATAACCATTGATGATTTTGCAAATTCATCACGGACACACACAAGATTTAAAAAGGCAGTGATAAATGTCTCCTCTGAAGGTTATCTTGTTAATACATTTCAATCAACTTTGTGTTATGCCATTTCTGTCTAATATAAGAAATTCCACTTATTTATTTGTATCGTTGAATGAATAGTCTATAACAAATCTTTTCATTCAATTCTATCTGTACAGTGAAGGAAGCAACAACAGAGGAAAAAACTTTCTGGAACAAAATGAATGAAAGTTATCAAAGTAATCTGGGTGATTTGAATAAGTCGAAGAAAAATACTAAAGGTAGATACTTTTAGAAATAATCAGTTATGAAGTTCCATATTTCCATGTTCCATTTTTAGCTCTCAATTAAACTTAAATTGATCTTACTTTATAGGTGCATTAACAAATCAAAGAAGAAACAGAAAGACAAATTCCTTTGAGAGCACTACAGAAGAAGAAGAAGGTAAAATAAACAGAAACTATAAAACGGTAAAATTCAAGAAGAATTCCTGAAATAAAGGCCAAATTATATTTTTACATTATTTAGGTGTAGATTATCCATTGGATATATGGTTTATTATATCTGAATACATTAGTCCAGAGGCTGTGGGAAAATTTGCTCAAATATGTAGAAGTTCTTATCATGTGGTAACAACAGGAAAATTTTGGTTTCATTTGTACAAGACGTAAGTTTTCCTTTATGTAAGAACATAATAATCTAGAATTATGATAATACATAGGAGTATTAAGTAAAGCATAATATAGTTACTATAGGTTTGTTCCTGGTTTACCAGAGCGTCTACAACCACAATGTATGGTTCGTACACACGGACTCCGTGCTTGTGTCATCAGAACATTACACTACACTTATTTTTCCTTGAAGAAAGAAGTTGATAATGTATCCTATTTAAGACAAGATCAACCACATTCACTTGTTAAAAGACAGTGCTGTCTCATGTGGCATAAGGTATGCAATATAGGATCATACGTAATATTACTATTGAATCATTTAGTAAAATTAATTAATCATAAATTACTTATTGATATTTTTTATAGGAAGGGAAAAAGCGATGGTATTTTTATTTCAAATTAAAAGAGTTGCCAAAAGCTAATAATAATTCATTAAAACTGAAAACGAAGATCAATGGTAAAAAGACAGATTTTCTTGAAATGTTAGAGGATGTAGCTGTGAATTTGGAAGAGGGCTGCAAGATACTGAGGGTATTCATTTTACTATGAGACAATTATCTCTAATGCATAATGCATTGTTACGGTAAATAGCAATTTATGCAATATTGTACAATTTATAGGTAACTTGTTTAAAATATAGTATGTTGCCACCAGTAATTGGCTTGATTTTGCAATCAGTATCGATGACTTTGATGCCCGGTTTTAAGGATCATCGATTACAACTCGGATTTGGAACGTCAGATGTCCCTAATACATTAACAAATCAAGTTATTTTAAATGATGTTGTTAGCTATCAAATTCTAGATTGGTGGCATCCAACTTATCCCCACCAAGATTCAATAACTACTATTGAATTACCACAAAGTGATTCTTGGGATCAGAGCTTATTATAAGAAAAATTCCATATTTCATAATCGAGCAGCTAGATTATAAGTACGACTGTAATATAAATACTTCTATGTAAATAATACATTAAATGTCTGTTAAATTTAAAGATTTGGACACTTGTTCTTCAAAATTTCATGAGTCGAAAAATGGAAAAAAAAGGATAAGAAAAATGTTAAATAATATACAGACAAAACTACATATATTAATATTGTGTTATTACAACTAATAAATAAATGACATAAAATAAGAGAGTTTAAATTAGTTTATTTAAAAATTAAAGAAATAGAGAAAAAAGCAATATTATCTTTTGATTGCGGTTTCAACAGCGTGTAGCAATTCTTTCATATAAAGCACATTTGAAATTGAAATCTGCATTTCTGTAATCTGAAATATGATTTATATGTATAATGAAACAATTTTTACATGGTGAAAAATGAATTATTTGACAATAGATTTTACCATATTAGCATAAGCTTGTACATCAACTTGTAGCTGAATTCGTATTTTTTCATCATCGCTGATTCCTTGAACTTCGGAAGTAAGAGACCCCGTGGATTTGTCGCGTATTTTTTTCAATCTTCTTAAACTCTCTTCAGTTTTTTGCACTGAAGTTAATACGTCTGTTACAGAAGCTAGATAACTGCAACAATTCAATATAACAAAATTTTACAAATGTTATAATTTTCAATAATAACTATTTCTTTTTTCCTTACTGTTCAGTTAACTCAGAAAGGGCCAATTCCAACCAATAATTAACATTATCTGGTATTATCTTTTTGTAATCTGCATGAAAATTGAGGAGGAACACAAGAGTATTTTTTACATAAGAGCATGGTTTCGTTGGTACATCCCTTTTTGTTCGTCTAAATAATCTCGGAATATCACTGACTTGTTTCAAATGTGTTACACATTGTTTCAATAATTCATCCACTATTTCTTTTGTAATTTGTGGCCAAATTGTTTTTAAATTCTTTATCGTTTCATCGAGAGAATCTACGAGAAAAACATACAGGTAATGATATAGAAAATTTGAATGAGAATATAATATTAATATTTTTCTTGTTGTAACCTTTTAATAGCGTCAATATCCTTGGACTTTCTTGTTTAAATTTCGATCGAGCTATTTCCAAAAGAAATGGAAGTATATTTGCGAATTTTTCTACATCCTTATACAAACAAATTAGGAAGTTAAGTTTTGTGGAATGTTCTACTTTGTTTAAGTTGCTTATTTCATTTTCTATCGGCCATACCTTTACATAAAAAAAAATTAGGATTTTTAATTATTCAAGTATCATATATTATATTATTTTTTAAATTAAATATACTTCTTTAAGCACTATTTGAATCCATATTCGATATCTGGCACATATCTGAAGACTGAATTTCCAAAATCTATGAAACAGTTGATGCAGATATACATTATTATTCCAAATCGTTTGTAGATTTTCCCATATAATACAAGTTGCATAAAGAGAAAAATCATCTTGTGTAAGGGATTCCAATGTTCCTTTTACAGATGCTGGTGATATTGATTCAGTTAAAACTGTCTCAATTCCACTAGCTATTTCTTGAAATTTAATTTGAAAATATACTGGTAAATTCCACTTTTTCAAAAAGTTTTTATATTGCGAATTCTTTTGTAATGCGATTAAAGATTCGGGTGTAATACACTCAGCTTCCAATTTTTCTAAAAACTCCAGGGTTGCTACATATCTCTGAAATTATGAAATATTATATACTATATTACTATAGTATAACTTTACTTACTTACTGAATGGAATAATATTGGATCTCCAGGAGCAAAGATGTATTTTATATATTGCTCAATTTTTTCTTCTACATCAATCCAAAAACTGTTCACCAAAAAATTAAAACCTTTCACAGAAAGTCTGTAAAAAAAGATTTAAAAATATTTCTGTACAATGACATATATAATTTGGCTTTAATAAAATGCATACCTATTTGGATATAATGTAATGTCTAATAATTGTTTAAGTTCTACATTTAAAATGTTCAGTAACCTATTGTATATATTTTGTAGACCTAGTAAATCAGTTTTCAAGTTTTCCGTATCAATTACTTTATGAATCAATGGACCAACAATCTCTTTTCTCACTAAAACTTCTGCATCACTTATTTTATCAAGTGTAACATAAATTCCTAAGCAACGAATTAATAAAAAAGAATTTTTTTCTTGTATACTTGCCAAGAAAAATTCATTGAGGTGTGTCATATAAGACTGTTCAAGTTCTTCAGCTTCCTATTACAATATAACATTTCTGTCATTAATAAGAGTAGTAAATCTATGTTCAATTTTTTAAAGATATGCATACATTTTTGTTTTCATTAATAATGTTCAGTTTGCACCTAGATATATGAAATTCTAATTGATTAAATTCTGCAGCAGCTTGTTCTAAAATGTCTATTTTAACAGGACTTTCAAGGAATGTGTTTAAAGACAGTATAGTTGAAAGTT
Source organism: Bombus pyrosoma (assembly GCF_014825855.1). Classification (NCBI taxonomy): domain Eukaryota; kingdom Metazoa; phylum Arthropoda; class Insecta; order Hymenoptera; family Apidae; genus Bombus; species Bombus pyrosoma. Next base: position 7,639,132 of record NC_057780.1, on the reverse strand, counting down.
TATTCAAAGACTTATAAATATGCTGTAAGCTGAATACACTTTGCTTGTATTCTCGTATTTTCTTATTTTCGTTCATATTATGAGTAATTGCGGTAACTTCGTCATCCAGGATCTGCTGTACTTGCTACCATAAAAAATATATTACTAATAACATTTAAAATTTAGTATTTTAGTAATTAAATGTATTTTCTCATTGAATTTACCATTACTTCTTCCCTTAATTGTCCTAAAGGTGTTTGTAAATCACTTATAGCCTTATCCAAACCAATCATATTACTTGATAAATTTACAAAATCTGTATAATCTCGATTGATTAAATCAATCATAGCAGACCTTAACAATTTCAAGTATATTCCAAGATCATCACGCATTGTTTCTAATTTTGTGCTCTTTCTGTGTTCTTGGAGAAAGGTATCGACATTGAAATTTTCCTAGAAATTGTTAATATAAAAGATATCGTAATAGATTGCATTTCTATGTTAAAACACATTTTAATATTGACTTACTTGAATAAAATCAACTTCAGAAAAACATAGATCATTTGGAGCTTTTGGTAAATTAATATTTTCCTTCGACATAGTAATAGATTTCTTACCATTAACCTTTTTTTGTAAGGAATTAATTTTTTCTATTATTTAATCATACAAATTAATATATACATTCATAACTTTTCATTAAAATATACAATATGTTATCACAGAGCCCATCCATAGTTAATTTACTTAATAAAATTTGACAATTAACACCAGTTGATATGTCATTAAAAAAATGTTTCAGACAATATAAGAAAGTGAAGTCAAAAATTCTTTGCAACAACCTTTATATGTGAATTAATTCAAAACATAACACATGTACATAGTACATGAATATATTATCGATAATTACAAGATGAATTTAAAAATTGTTCTTACAGTATATAACATATTGAAAAACTTTATCAAGTATGCTTTCTTTAATGGCATTGGAACATAATGGTTTTTTACCTAACTTGACACATGTATATGTACATATGTATAAACCCCAAACGCACGCACGCGTACAATACAATACAGTTAAAGGAATAGGACGGAGAGCAATTCATATTCGTAACTAACAGTAAATAATCTACATTTGTATTGATGAGAAATTAGTGCCGTAAAACAAAATCTAACAAAAGGGAATTTATAGTGTTTTGTTTGATGTTCGTTTACGAAAGACTTCCATAAAAAAATACTAGGGTATTTTCGAAGACAGAATAGCTGTGAAGCCATCACCAAGGAACTTGACAAGTTTTACTACTTTTAGTGAAATTTATTTTCAAAATGGCAGCTACGAGAAGATTGCAAAAGGTAAATCAAAGTTTATGTCAACGAGGAATGATAGTAGATTGAATATGTGAAAAACATTGCAAAATACAATATCGACATTTCAACACACTCGTCATGTACATGTTTAACAGGATTAATTTTCATAGCATCTTCTAAATGATGTCGAGGTTTCCCATGATGATATAGAATATTGGATACTTCCAATATTATTTGTTAATATTTATCCTCAATGTGCTTCAAATCTTCTCTAATGATATGAATCAGAATTTTTATTATTCGTTCAAAGAATGTCTTTTTGATTATTATAGTTTTTAGTAATAATTTCGATGATAACCATTGTATCACTTTTAGGAACTTGGTGATTTAAGAGCTTCGGCAATGAAAAATTTTACAAATATTCAAGTAGATGAGTCGAATATTCTCACTTGGCAAGGTCTCATACTACCGGTATGTTTTGGTGTATCATTCTATTTTAGAAATATAATCTAATCTAATGTAACCTAACCTAATCCTATTTGTAAAGACAACTATAGTTAGATATACGCAATGCTGTACTACAATTTGATTTTGGAAACATTGGAATGATTGTATATGTCGTTTTCAAAATTTAATCGGTAACATAATGATACAAGTTATAATTATATCTGACATATATCTTTTTTGTTATTTTTTCTTTTAGAAATGCTTGTCATTCTTACTTCTTAAAATATTTTAGGATAATCCACCATATAATAAAGGAGCATTTCGCATTGAAATAAACTTTCCCGCAGAGTATCCTTTTAAGCCTCCAAAGATAAATTTTAAAACAAAAATATATCATCCAAATGTGGATGAGAAAGGGCAAGTGTGCTTACCAATTATAAGTGCTGAAAACTGGAAACCAGCTACAAAAACAGACCAAGGTTAAATTTTCTTTGCATTGTTTTTTTATTGTAGTATAAAAGAATAAATAATATATAATTGATTTACAGTTGTACAAGCTCTGATAGCATTAGTAAATGATCCAGAACCAGAGCATCCTTTAAGGGCAGATCTTGCAGAAGAATTTTTAAAGGATAGAAAAAAGTTTTTAAAAAATGCGGAAGAGTTCACAAAAAAGCATGCAGAAAAAAGGCGGGAATCGTCATCTTCTAACGAATAACCACGAGTGACCAATTTTACTCACCATGATGCCTGCCACTCGTCAGCTAATTTAATTCAAACCACGATAGACTTCTCTGTTACATGAAAAGCAAGTTGAATAAGATACATGTGTACAGTATTGGTTAACTACTGACAATGATATTAATATGTGCAAATTGTAATGTTTATAAAGTGGATAAACAAATTTTTCAGAGCAAAGTAAAAATATAATAAACTAACTGTATGATATTGTATACAATTTGTATTTTGAAGTTGTTATATGGATATGCGATCCATATGATTTTAAGAAGCATAAAAAACATCACCTGCTCTTTTTTCTGTTGAAAGCAAAGCAATTATAGTTTATTGTGACAAATATGACATTATAGAGTAATGTATTTACCTTCAATGTTAAAAAATTACAAACATGTTAACTCTTCAAATTATGGATAAATTTTGATTCAGATCAATCAAATCCACAAACATTAAATAATTATTACAAATGTACATAAAATATTTGTAATTGTTAAATTGATCGTATTGGTACTGTAATCGTGTTTCGATTTTAAGTTTGATTGAAAGTACTTTTCTTAATGTTATCTTGAGAATATAATTTTATCTTCTAATAGAAAAGATTAATAAGTAACTTGATCTTTCACTTCCATTTACAATTGAATTACTTTCCGTGTATATCTATCTTTTATAGTAATATTACCCTATTAAACAGTAAAAAATTAAATTAATATCTTCATTGTTTCGTTATTTTATGTGGCATATGACACTGTATAATAATTCAACTGTAAATTCTGAAATATCAATATTAGCATTTAAACAATTTTAAATATATCTTACCTCACTGATTACATGCGTATATAATAAAGAGATACTATTGTATTGAACGCATTCGTGACGTGATCCACTACACATAACATGTGCGGTATCAACGGATCACATCATCGTGACATGTGTTAATTTGACAAGAAATGTTAGAAAATGGAATAAAAAGGGATTGGACAGAATTAATATGATATTCTTGTATTTAAAATGTGTTAAAACTAAGGAATGCTTTTACAGGGTTTTATTTTTTATTCAGTTTGCGTAAGAAAAGGTAAAACCTTTTGTTTAAATATTAAAACTCTATATTAATAAATAAAGATATAAATGAAAATAAAAATATGATGCATTTCACATGTTTTTCATTTGCCCACACACGAGCTCATGGTAATACAGTTTTTAATCATAATCTTTTTTTTCATTCCTTTATTAAGTTCTTCGTCTTTTATATAAGCTCATGCGCGCACTCTTTTTTTAATTCCATTAGTAAACTCCACATCTGTTACAAATTCGTAGATTCCACTTTTGGCATACTATAATAAATATTCTGCGATTTAACGAAGAATTGGATTAATTTAATTGTAATAAAATAATTGTTGAGCTAGGTGGAAGAGGTGGATCTTGTAGAGACCTCCCAAATGTTTTACTTTTTTATTGTGATTTATTCTAGATTTTAACTGATCTAATAAAAAATTAGAATTTGTTGGAGATAAATGAGGGACGTAATACAATTTTAGAAGGATATGAAAAATGATTAAAATAAGGTAATTAAACACTGAAAACGAGGCAATTATATTCTTAGATATACATTCACATTTTTTATGTACACATATAATAGATAATCACGAATATAAATGAAATCATTCTTTAACATTAATGGTTTAATAAAATTTATGCTATATTGTAAGTTGTTTTTGGTAATAGATATATTTATAGGTTTACAAGCATAAAAAATTACTGAATCACGATACATAGAATGGGTGAATCAATTTTAATGATTGTAACTCACTATCCATTTATTACTAACAAATTTGTGTATATAATGTATATTCAAGTAAATCCTATTAAATTTAAATTACAATTTTCTATTACAGGAAGTATTTTTATATATTTAGCTAAATCAATCACTTATAACTCAAATATAATGAAATGAGCTCAGGGAAGAGGATATCAAGAATTTTATAGAATTTACTTATAAAACTTGATTTTATACTTGGAAGTATATATTATAATTCATTCAATTATCTTTATGTCAACCTTTTCCACCAAACTAGCCAATTATCAAATACGTGTAACTACTCTCCCTAAATTTCGAGGCAATCAACATCAATTTATTTAAATATCTCTTATAAAATTACTGATCTTTTTCTTGATGAAATTATACTTTAAATTTTAGGTTTTGAATTAACAGAATTAAAATTAACACGTAGTACTATATATATAATAACTATATTCAAAATAAAGAGATGATATCAAAATTTGTCAAAGCCTAAAACATAAAATACGAATTAATTTATGCGAATAATTATCATAACTTAATGGAATGTTGAATCAGTAATCTGTCCGAGTTGTATACGGTTGTGATGTGGAATGCCTCGTTCGTGATCATCTTAATTATGTTCGTATAAGAACACTAAAAACGATAATAATTTTGATGAACGAGTCAATGAAAAACTGATGATATAACGTACAAGTCGATAAAATATAATGAGACAATGAAAAAATATTTGAAATAGACATTATTATAGTTTACTTACATGTTTGTACAGATCCAACATTTAAATTCGAACATTAAGCAACGTATGTATACACCTTTCTGTAATTGAATTAATTAAAACAATGTTAAAAATAATAGTAGTTATAACAGAGAATTAATAATAAAGTATAAGATACTAGATAACTGTTATACAAACCTATCTTCTGGCGTGCGTGCCAAATATTCACGTTCGATTAAACCTTCAATACGTTTTTTAATTATTACAGGCGACGGCAAAAATCGACCTCTTAATTGTTCTGTTACTTCTGTTACAAGTATATTATGCTAAAAAAAAGAAGATAAAATATGGAATAAATTGCGTAAAACATTGGAATAATTATAAACTACAATGTAATTAATAGTGATACTCCATACAGGCATACGCTTCCTGTCTTTCATAATACGAACGATAGCTGCTTCTATCTCGTGCTTTCTATCTTCATCTACTTTGTTACGAGTTTCTCTTCTTTCAGGTTCTGATTCGCCTTTGGCAGCTACTGTTTGAATCTTCACTCTGAAATATTATTAAATAAGTTAACAACTACCGATTATGATATATTTTAATGCAATTTTAATGTAAGGATACCTGTGTAATTTACTGGTAAAACTGTCATTGACACAAAAATAGTGCGATGGTTCTATTTCCTTTGTACGAGGATGTTTTAATAACACTCTTTGCGTAGCTTTACCCATCGCGAGAGATTGTAATGCTCTAACCAAGTCTCTCTCTGGAATATCGGTTTCACCTTGAATTTCCTACGCAACGTTTCATGTATTGTATAGATAATTGTGAAACATTAGGAATTCGATGTAGAAGAAATAAAAAATAAACGCTGCTATTCACACTGACCTCATATGTCAATTTTTCTCTTTTGTTGAAGAGCATTAAGACACACATTTGATAAGTTGATACTTGGATTATGTGTTTCCTCGTGTTTCCACAACTGCTACTACGTTGGCTTAAAATACTACCATTAGTGGATATTCCACTACCATACAAGCTACCACTTCCATTACCAATAGAACTTGAAGACGATGGTGTATCTAAACCACCGCAACTATTTTCTTCCCTTCGTGGTCCGTGAAATACAGCATTCAAATCCGCAGAACCTAAAGGGATTATATTAATCTACTTCAGTGGTCCAAATAAGAGACAGTAAGAGAAAAGATAGAATGATGCTAGTTAACTGACCTAATTGTGGTTGCAATGTCAACTGTCGACCACTGTGTTTAGCAAGATAAAAACGTCGGAAAGCATCAAAAGCATCTCTTGGGGCAGCTGGCATGCTACACTTCGGAGTGGCAGATTGCGTCGGCCAAAAGCCTGTTGTTAAAACTCTTACACTTATATCTACTCCATGTAAATTCGTCTGTAATATGAAAATTGAAAAATTAATTATTTATAAAACTATTATAAGTATTTTATATGTAGCTTACATTAGATGTAAGGACGTGATCTTTAAATTCATCCATAATAGTGTTACTGACTGTTATATCTTTAAACATTCCTTCCAATTTTGATGTGAATTGACACCCACATTCAGTCTAGAATATTATTTATTAAAAACGTATTGATATTATATTGTGAATACCAGTAATAATAAGTTGAACAGAAGCAGGAATGTTACCTTAAGTTTGGATATCATGTTTTTTTCGCTGTCGTCGGAGACAGATTTATTTAAGAGAAGGCGTTTAGCTAAATGCTGTTTATAATATCGCTCAAATACGTCTTTTTCCTGAAGAAATCTAAATAAAACCATAGTTTTATCCAAGATACCTTCAATTTCCTGTTCTGTCATCTAAAATGTATTATAACAAACATTATCGTTATTTACGCTTACATCATTAATGATCAGAAGTTAAAGTGCAAGATATAAAGCTTGTATCTCATTTGTACAAAACGATCCTTTGTAGAATGATGGGAAAAAAATACTTATTAAAATTTCATGGTATTACCTACCATGAGTACCTATTTATAGAAATACAGTTAACATAACTAACCCCTTTAACACCTTTTTTCAGCTTGTCATCAATGAAAAGTGAAAGATATTCTGGACTCTTTGTATTTAAATTAAGAAAATATTCAAAGTCAGACGCTATCATTTGTTTATAATTCTTATCATTGTTAAACGAATAATGAAGAAAATGATCAAAACGGTCTTTTAAATCCAGCAAATTCTGAATGAAAAGAACTGCATTCGTTGTCGATTCATGTTCTTCTTGAACCATGGCACGCCCTTGTTCTTTAAGAAATTGAGAGACACAATCGCACACTGTACGCAAACCATCCGAAACTCTTGAAAATAATTTGTACATGCAACCGAGATCTTCGGTTTTCTGATTTTTGAGCATGTGTACTACACCACTATTTTCCATCTATAAATAAAAAAAAGCAAATTGTTCTAATTTGTCACTTTATACGATAACACAATATATTGTATCAATAGAATGATATTTATACCTCGACAATCGTTTTCATATGAATTTTAATTAGTTCTTCTTCTACAACTTCGACTATTCGCGGTTCAGTAGATTCATCTAAATAATGTTTTGCTCTTTCTGATTCTTCACAAATTCTAGCTTCAACCTTTTTTATATATACTGATGCGCTATTTTCTGCCAAAAATTTTTGAGATTCCATCTAAATAAAAAACAGAAAAATGACATTACATAATATTAAATTAAATGATGTTAAAAAATATAAAGAAATTGTCGTACTCTATAAAATTCAGCACTTTGTTGTAAAAAAGGCCTTTCAAAATCTTCTTCGTAAACTTGACGACTGTTAATGCCAAGTAACATTAACATTTGACATGCATTTTTTATTGCAATACGATCTACAACTTCTCCCCTTCTTTCTCTTGCTACCATACCTAATAAAGTTTCTCGTAAATGATCTCTAACACATCCATATCTGACCACCTAAAAATGATATAATTTGTTATCAATAAATCCTCAATTACTTCAAAAGCTGTTGAACTAAATAGCAAACAATTACCTGATCTCTAAATATGATAAGTCCCAAATTATACACATTGTCCACATCATGTTGTTGCACATATACTCTGTCCATATACATTAAAATATCTCTGATCATCACCATAGATGTCTGGTGATCATTCCAAGCTTGATTTAATGTTTGAAGAAAATTATTGTGAAGAGATCTTAATACATCTTCTCTAACTTTATTCTCTAAATGATGTGTTACAACTTCCTTTAAACCTGTGTACAAACGTTCCCCATATTTGTGAAGAACCATAGTATAAGCATTTCGATAAAGTTCTTCAAAACTAAGCCCTGAATTATTTTTTTTCTGAATTTCTTGAATAGCATTTTTCAATAGAGCCCAAATACTTTCTACATACTTTTCATCCATAGTTGTCTAAAAACAAAGCGATAGATGCAATATTAATTTGATAATCGTAAGTTAAGATAAATAATGTCTGAGAATTAGAACTTAATGAAAAATGAAAAACTAGACAAATAGAACAGATATATTGATTTTACTAAAAAAGAATTCAATAGGGTACATCAAATTATATAACATAATTTTTAACATTAATGATCACAACTAAAAATATATGTATTACATATATTATTGAGATACTTTATGTTAATTGTTTGCATCTTTTCTTTAGTATTCTGTATATTTTAATATAAAGTTCTTACAATACCTTTATCGTATAAAAAAATGTAATATTAAATAAATAACTATGTTTAAGTCATAAATATTGTATCATTGCTTGTATAAATACAAGTTTCATGCTTTATTGTTTCATTAGATAGAAATGAAAAAGTGACAAACAAATAACATTTTCTAATCAAGTACATACAATATAAACTATAACCACAAAGGGACATATAAATATTTGACATGATAACATAAGTATCAAAGTATTGTTTAAGTAATTTTTAGTATCATATTAATTAACACAGAATTTGAGTGATATAACTTTACAATCACAAATTTAGTGGATAATAATCACAGTCCCAAACTTTAATGACAGATTAAACTGAAATTCATTAATAAACATGATAACATTGAAATATTTACATTTCATTGCTTTTTTCATTTGCCACTATAGCAACTGCCAATACATTCATCTCAATAATAAAATGTACAATATTACAATGCATAATTCTTAAGAGAAGAAATGTATTGTTACACATTGAAATACAAAATGATAACATTGCAAAGAGTATCAATTGATAAAAACGCAATGACATTTCTAAATATGAATTATTACAATTTTTTATAAGTTGACATGTAATTAAAAGAACAGGTTACCAAAATATACATGTATATACATAAACTAGAACAACGTGCGCTTATTAGTTTATATATAGAACTGAAAAATAAAAATATAAAGGGAAAGAAAAAGGAAAAAAACAAAACGCGAGAGCGAATAAATATTAAAGAAGGGAAAAAGAACGAAAACTAAAAAAAATAAAAACAAACGAAGTTACCACTCACCGGAAAAGCACGTATGCGCATTTTGCTTTCTTTCTTAAGCATAGCACTGCTCTTCATCATGTCGAATTTCTAGCTGGACGAGGATTCTTTTTAGAAATGCTCTCTTCCCGATGCTACGATAACGTTACACCGTGTGTACATTGACACCAGTTAAACGTAGAGAGCATTCACTTCTTGTACAAGGTAGGAATAGCCGACGATCGGCTATCGTATGAAAATACGATCACTCATCCACGTTCACGTTGTGTAGGAGAGCCGAAAATTGTGTTATTATCGTGGACATTTAAGTAAAAGAAAAGAAAAATATACGCGATGTGTCGTGGAAGAGGGGGTTGAGAAAAACGAGAGATTCAGAGAAAGACAGAAAAGAGAGAGGGGGATGGAGAAGAGTAAAGAATGCTTTCTTTTTTTTCACCCGGCAGGTGAAAATAGGGGATAAAATACTTAAGGGTTGAAGAGTAGAAAAAAGGAAAGAAGGCGAAGGCGAGATAGAGGAAAATGTAGATAAGGAGGTTGAACAAAGGTGAAACGGAAGGAAAAGAAAGAAAAGGAAAAAGAATTCACGCACTCCTGTCACGAAGACGATGAATCTGTCAGATCTCAATAATACACACGAATTTTCGCTGGTTTTTTTTTACCACGTTAACGTGATTGTTGGTACGTTCTCAGCGTCTCTCGAGGCATAGTGAATTTAGATTGTGAAAACTTGAGTTTTCATCCTATGGTCCGATATAGGGTACACAATATATCAGTCACAACGATATGCTCCATGCACATGAATCACGAACACTGTTGTCATTATAGATTCGCCCATTACGAATTTCATTATTCTGCCAGCGCCGTAGAAAAAAGGCTATCGTGTTTTATCGTTTTATGTCGTACGGTTATACGTGTCGTTTTATCTTCGAATTTCCCAAATTTAATAATTACATGTAGGACAAAGAATATTTACAATTTAATTTGTTTAATAAGTTTGGAAGCTACTCGCGATTACAAGTGGCTCACTTCAGATTGATAATGTTATACTCTTGAATTTGTTTCTTGAGTAGAACCAATCGCGTTATTTTTAATACTTATATATTGAATTTATATGTATATATAAATCTGAATTTAAATACAATTTTATTTGACAATATTAAGTTATTGGAATAATTCGACAAACCAATGACGATTCGATATTTTAAGACGCTTTACATGAACTATTTTATGCGAACGCCTGCCTCTCCACTTGTAGACCTAACTACTTGTTATCGTAGTTTAAGAATCTAAAATTATGCTGATAACATGAGAAATCTTCTTAAAAAAAAAATTGTTGCAGGAAGAGCTAGTATACGATATTTTTTAAAACACGATAATCATTTTTATTTCTCATTATTTTATCGAAGATAGACTGTTTAATTTATTGTTCAAAAACAATTTCAGTCAGCACAGAATATAATAGTAAGTGCTTTTATATCAACACATACTTAATATGATGTATTTGCGAGTATTATTTGCATTGACCTTGTATCAATCGTTGTATATACTTACAAAATGCAAATCTGAAAGTAGAGCTGCTAATCATTGATGTTTAATGGATTTTTGTCTTAGATATATTTAAAAATAGTCATAGAATAATTTATATACATTCATACAATAGAAATCATATTAATTCTAAAAATGTTTATTTTGATTGTTAATGAACCTTAAACGTTTAAGAAAACAAAATTTCTTCTAAGATGATTGCTTATTTTAAGCTTTAAAGATTAATAATATTTTCTTTCGAAAATATATGATTTATATATGAACATGCTTGGAAAAGGAGCATAATTGTTGCATTTAAATTTGCGAACGTAAACATTATTTACCTACTACAGTACAAACTCCAAAGATAATAAAGAAACATAGATAAGGAGTATCATTAATATGATAAGAGATCATATGCTATTAATGTAAAATTTCATTAGTACTGATCCAATCAATCTTAAATTCATTACATTTATTCAGTTATTTGACATTTTAATATGTAACAAATAGAAATTGTCACATTTAAATACTGTGACAGTTTAATATACAATATAACCTACACAAATACAAGAGATCTAAGGAATACATTTGGAATAAATAAAAAATATGGATATGTTTTGATTTTCATTGTTATCGGAATCTATTAGGAAGATTTGTTGTAAGTTGTATAAAGTTCATGCGAATAGTAAAAATACGAAAGTGATTAAGATTATTTGGATAAGGCTGCCATGTTTTTGCCCCACCGTTTTATTAGAGCAAACGTGCAATTTATAAGAAGCGTAGCTTATATCGGATCGGGTAGTAACTTCGCTGCTTTCTCACGAATATTATCGCCAAAAATTTCTCAGCCGTTTGATAATCCAGCACTTCTATTCGCTAAGACATTTAGCGTTTCCTCTGGAATAATGACGAAAATAAAGGTAAGCAATCAGTAAAGCTATGTAACTGACATCTGTTAACGTTTATATATACCTATATATAAATATTTTTTTTCGTATAATACCTATCTTTCCTATATGAATTTTAATTAATTCCGATAACATTTTCGGTGTTCCAATAGTTATTTTACTTTATTTTATCTATTCCAAGAAAGAAATCTTTTTTATGCGATAAATAAATACATATAATAATTTTTTTGCATAATTAATTTTGCATTATCACAAGCATCCTATCTTTTTTAGGCTGGACCTGTTGTTGATATCTTGGGTGATGAAATGACAAGAGTCATTTGGGATTCTATTAAAGAGAAACTTATTTTACCATTCTTAGATATTGAACTACATACCTATGACTTAGGTATTGAAAATCGGGATGCTACTAATGATAGGGTGACTGTAGAATGCGCAGAAGCTATTAAGAAGTATAATGTAGGAATCAAATGTGCTACTATTACTCCAGATGAAAACAGAGTAAAAGAATTTAACTTGAAAGAGATGTGGAAAAGCCCAAATGGTACTATCAGAAATATCTTAGGTGGCACAGTCTTTCGCGAACCCATTTTATGTAAAAACATACCAAAACTAGTACAAGGTTGGACTCAACCAATTATCATTGGTAGACATGCTCATGGAGATCAGTATAAAGCTGTTGATTTTGTGGTACCTGGCCCAGGTAAACTTGAAATCACATGGACTGGAGATAATGGGAAAAAAATTTCACATACAGTTCATAGCTTTAAGGGATCTGGAATTGCACAAGCTCAATATAATACAGATGAAAGTATTGTAGCTTTCGCTCACAGTTCTTTTCAATATGCTCTGTTAAGAAGCTACCCCTTGTACCTTTCCACAAAGAATACCATTCTTAAACAATATGATGGCAGATTTAAAAATATTTTTCAAGAAATATATAATAAAGAATACAAAGATAAATTTGAAGCCAAGAAACTTTGGTATGAACATCGCCTGATAGATGATATGGTAGCATATACAATGAAGAGTGAAGGTGGTTTTATATGGGCTTGTAAAAATTATGACGGAGATGTTCAATCTGATTCTGTAGCACAAGGTTATGGATCTCTGGGTCTGATGACTTCAGTTTTAATTTGTCCAGATGGACGCACAGTAGAAGCAGAAGCTGCTCATGGTACAGTTACAAGACACTATCGTCAGTACCAACAGGGAAAGGAAACTTCAACAAATCCTATTGCTTCCATATTTGCATGGACAAAAGGTTTACTCCAACGTGCAAAGCTAGATAATAATCAAGATCTTAAAAAATTTGCAGAAACATTAGAATCTGTTTGTATTAATACCATTGAATCAGGTTTTATGACAAAGGACCTTGCAATTTGCATTAAAGGCATGAGTAACGTTACTAGATCTGATTACTTAGAAACATTTGAATTTATGAATAAGTTAGCAGAAAATTTGCAGAAGCAATTAAAATGACTGCAATATCCAAATCAAATATCAAAGTATTAACTTTACATGGGAAAAATATTATTACTGGTTATGGGGAAAAGAGTTGCATCTATTTATATGTTAGATTACAAAGATGGAATATAATGATATGAATAAAAGTACGATTAATATATTGTAATTGTGATTTTTTATAGAAATATATTCATCAATTTCAGTTTTTTCTATTATATATGTATATTTAAATCTACATTTAAATATTTTTATACAAATTTTAATTTTAAACGAAATCAAATTGTTTTTCTTCACACTCTCTCTTATGATACCAAACCCTTTATCAAAATACCTAAATCATTATTACTTGAATACATACTTCACATCATAGTTAATATCACATAAGCATTTTTAATTATATAATTTTTATTCAAATATACCGTCGCTCGTAAATAAGACAACATTAAACTATTAGACATAAATAACAAAGGCAATAACGTTTTATAGCAAAATATCAATTAAATAATACAAAAAATTTAGTACACTCTTCTTTTAACCTCCAAGATAAGATGTATATATTCTTCTTCTCTCTTCCACCCTCTCACTCTTATATGCGTGTATGTATATAATGTTATTAAGGTATTATCATTATTATTTTTAATTTTACTAATTATCAACTGATTATATCAAAACGTCTTACCTTATGCAACAGATAAATTGATATCCTTGATAAATTTATATCCTTTAAAGATATAAATAATGAAATTAACTATATTTAATAAATGAAAAACAAATAACTTAATGATATAAATATATATATATGCTACATATATAAATGATCAAAGACAATCTTACTGATTTTTACGCATTAAGAACATTTACAATGAATAATTTTAATATTATATACTTCCTAAATACAATTCTTTAATATCGCATAATCGATAAAAGGAAAGATAGCAAATCATTTAAATTTTGTAAATTATGTAACTTTTGATAATATAATTTTTGTAATACTTTTGTATCATCATTTACAAATTATTATACAATAGAACAGTATAAAAAGTGTAAAGTCAATATAATTTTAACCTTCATACATGTACTTACACGACAAAGAAATAATTAAAAAAAAAAGAAATCTAAAATGGCGCTATGTATATACATCTACTATTTGATTACTTTGAGTTAACTTTCTTTTATATTAAATGTAATAACATTTTTGTTATTTTGTTTTATTATAATTATGCTATTTTATAAAAACTTTTTCATACAGAATTCGACGAACATTAATTTTTTCTATCTCATAAAAAAAGGAAAGGTACTTAAAGAAACAAAAAAGAAGGGGTTATAAAGTTTTCGTTTAAAAGGTATAAGTCTGCAATGCGTATAATGCATAACAGTACATAACACATTTTTTTATCGAAAAGTAGATACATATATACTCTTTTCTTAACTTTAGAAAGAGAAAAAAACAATTTAGAAGTTCTTTTTCTGGAAACTCAATATATATTTGAGTAAGAAAAAATGTTGAATATTGTGTGAATAAAATAAAATATCGAAAATTGTGTTTTATAATAAAGTAAAGATACTAAATAAATTATTAAAACTGCATAAAAATTATTGAAACTCGTAGATAATTTTCCAACGATGTGGTTTTCTATTTATCGACTAATACTACAAGCTTATAATGATATAACGGAATTCGTAAAACAATACAAGCAGAGATAACAATGCGACATGGACAAAGTTTAAGTAATTGCTATCCTACATGAAGTGCTAGAAAAATAAATTATAATTATATACTTTGATTATTATTCCAATAAGAAACGTCTTCAAGAAAATGACGGTACTTGAAAGCATTCGTATCTTAATCTCTTATTCATTATATGTACTTCTATACTTTCATTACTATGGTACTCATTTTTTACCTATACACAAAAAAGTTAAAGATAAAAAACTTAAGAATGATAACTATACAGTCATCTCGCATAAGATAAGTACATGTCATGAATACAATTTTCCTACAAAGTATTATAACTAGCCTGCGAATATTTATGGAAATTCATATATTTATGAATATGACTAAAAAAGCGAGATATACACAAAAATTTATTTCACCTACTAAATAATATAACGAGTACATAATATTTTTTGAATATTTCATATATATTTTCTAATTATCTGCATCTTTAAATGTCTTAAAAATGCATAAAACTCCGCAGTCTAATTATAGTATGAAGTAACGGAGGTAATATTGTTTTTCTAAGTAAAGTCCAATGAATTCGCATTATTCTCAATACGGAGGCATTTTTAAGTGATGAGATAACTTGCTTCCACTACTTAACGAGTTAAACCATCGTCATCATCGGCTCCATTCTCTTCTCCTGCAGTTGTATCGAGGGCTGCAGGAGAAACCAGCCGGAGGAAGTGGGAGGAGTGTGTGGATACCAGAATCAGAATCGGAATTGCAGATGGCGCCTGACCTGCGCCACTTCGCCTCGCCATCGTTCTGTCCGAGTTGGTGAAAGAGGAGGGAGGGGCTGGTTTTCTCTCGTAGTCTTTCTACGATTCATCCTCTGTTCCGTCGGCTACTGGTTAGCGCCGATGACGAGGTATTCGAAGATAAATCGCGGTACCCGAGATAAATCGAGCTAACCGTGTCGAGAGGAGAAAGGAAGGAAAAGGAGGGAGGAAACAAAGGTTCCAACGAGCGTATCCGATTTTTTTTTTCAAGCGTTAAATTAAATCGTAAAAGCAATCGTGATGTTAAAACCCGGTGCTCGTGGTTGGCTGCGTATATCGATTGATACGTGATCGTGGATTTATTGGCATATCTATTTACGACCGTCGCTCAATCAGAAGATAACCTGCTTCAAGCGAATTAACTGCTCGAGGTTTGTTTTTCAGTCAACAAGATCGAGTATTTAATTTCCTTCTTGTTTTCCTTGGTTTTCTTTCGTTTACGATATGCACACGCTCCGAACGGTACCTACTAAAATCGTCGTTCGTCTGTAAACCGGAAATTGCTTGGAGAAACGGAAATCGGACACGCGTTTCGGAAAACTGATCTCCTTTCTCTTATATTCGCGTATTATTACATTGGCAATACTTTTTTATCGTTTATTGCTTATATACTTTATTATGAGGAAAAAATTATAGAAAGGATCTTCATATGAATTATGATAAAAGGAAGAAACTGTAAGCATAAAAATATGTTACGTTCTAGCCGTACGTTGACTCGTTGCGCGAATGACCATTGTATCACATAAACCGGATGTCAAGAGTAGGAAAAACGAGTTATTAGAAATAATTATACGCAAGATTCTGAAACGAATAGTAATTGTTGTAAATGAAAAAAGGAATCAATTTACTTTTATTGTAACAGATATTTAAGATATATTCGTAACAATCGTAATGTGAAGACTTTATAATTTGTAAGTATACTATTAATTCCAAGCAACTGTGTTAAACAAAAATCTATATAATATAGTAATATGTACGTCGAATCTGAGAATCGGTAAACTTTTTGTCTTTTAGAAAAACTTAACTTTTCGCTTGAATTGAATGTTAACGATCTTAAAAAATATATAAACTGGAATACAATAAAATATAACCGCGATGTTGTTATATGAACTATTAATGAGGTTACAAGATTCTATTGTTATTTTGATAATTCTGTAGAAACTGATGTATAAAAAATCGGGTAAAGTTCGATCGAATTATATCGTTTTATCCTTGAAGTTTAGTACGGGAAGTGATCTGAAAGAGGTAGGATTTCTTCGTGGGAATGTTCGAACGCGCTCCTCGTCAGCAGTTTTACTAGGAAAGAAAAAATGGCGCCCATAGCCTCTAGATCGCGCGACCACCGAGTAATGCTGTACTCGTACTTCCGTAACGTGTACCAGCGCACAGTTCCCTATTAGATTCCATAGATTGTTCATCGAGATTTCGAGGTACTTTTTATTCGACGAAAATTATGCCCGAGATGAAGACCGTATACCGAATCCGTAATTTATAATTGTGAGCAAAGCCATTTTTAAAAAATCACTCGTGAGAGATGTACACGCGATAAAAGTGGCTTGTCATTGATGTCATCGGGAAGAAGACAGACGTGTAGAACGATGGAAAAGTGAATGTTGTATTCTTTTTATTCTGATACTGTGGTTCAGAAAATCGAATAGAAATAAAAGGGTATCTCGATGCGCGACAGGGAGACTATAGAACAGACGTGGGACAGAATAAATCTTGTCCAAGATGTCAGGAAGGCTACCCCGTCTGCGTGCACTTCGTCCACGACCCCAGCAATTTAAAACGGAGTCACATAAGGAAGGTAACCTTAAAGAGAATCGTCAGGGAGTCGTGATGAGGGAGCACGAGTTGCAAAGCGACACCAAAGACATTTCGTACAGTGTCAAAGACGATGTCTCAATAAAAAACAATTCAAAGCACGAGCACAAACACGAGGAGCTCGATTGTTCGGGGTCTTCACAAAATTACGAATGTAAAACATGCAAACCACCAAAACCTCTATCAAGTCTTAAGGCGTATCTCGATCATCTGAAAAAGGAGCACAAACAAAAGGTATATTATTTTTAATCGAATTACATCAATTACTTATGTTGTAAAAAATGTTTAAGTATTACTTCATTGAATGAAAATTTAATTAGTGACTTTTTATATATTTTTTAAATAAAAAATGGAATCAATATTATTTTGAGGGAGCAATAAATTATGTAGTTTTAAAAGTAAAATATATCTATGTAGTGTATTATTAATAAAATGCTATTAATTGGAATACCAAATACGATTTTTCTTATATTTCAAAAAATAATATTTATATATTTAGGATACTTTTAATAAAATGATAACTTTTAGGGGAAATTCATACGTGACACTGGAAATCGATGTTCTATGTGTTCATATGTTGCATTAAATTCAAGAGATCTTGAAACTCATCAGAGAGTACATCATTTAAAGAGAAGATTTTTCCGATGTGCTAAGTGCTATTATGTAACACATGTACGTGCTCGTTATACAAAGCATGTGAAATATCATTCCATGCCAATGATCAAATGTGATGCTTGTGATTTTCGTACGCCATATAAGGTTAATAGAAGCTTTACTAAATTTAACAAATTAGAATTTTTTGTTAGATGAAGTATCAACAGATAATGTTTTCTTGTAGTGGAATTTAGATAGGCACACTAAAAATCATGGAGGAGGAGGGGCTTTTCAATGTCGTGCTTGTAATTTTACAGCTGATATTAGACAAAGTTTAACAGTACATGAAACTAATCATCAT
Organism: Bombus pyrosoma; assembly: GCF_014825855.1. Taxonomy (NCBI): domain Eukaryota; kingdom Metazoa; phylum Arthropoda; class Insecta; order Hymenoptera; family Apidae; genus Bombus; species Bombus pyrosoma. Next base: position 7,620,480 of record NC_057780.1, on the reverse strand, counting down.
GAACCTCCTGTGGGTCAAACAAATCGTAAATCTAGCACACCTTTTGAACGAAAACCAAGAAATAGTCCTAAACGTTACAATCAGGTAATATAATAACTTATTTGTTAAGTAATAACTAATATAAATAATAGATAACTGAAAATATATTAAAAATAAATCAACTTCAGGTGGGTGCAAGTGATTTTCGGGAATCACTACATATATCTACAGGTACAACAGTCTCGATCAGTCCTGGAGATTCATACATTTCTGATCAATCCATGGAAGATAAGAGAAGTGCAATAGCTAATGCAGAATGTATAGCATTGAAGTGTGAAGAAAAAGGTTGCCAATTCATTACTGCATGGGATTCTGAGATGCAACGACACCTGGCAGAATGTCATGCTCCAATTACACCAAACAAATCCAGAAAACCACTGCCAATGTTAATTCCTCTAAGTCCTACTAAACTAAATAGTATTAACTCCAGTGGACCTTCAACGACGTTAAAAGTTCCACGTGTTAGAGTAAGACCGGAACTCGCGCAAATTGCAAGAGACACGGAACTGGCAAAATTATATGGAAATAAAGAAGTTAGTTATTTTTCCTTTCTTTTTATTAAATGTTGTCTATATCTAATTGATTATTTTTAGGATGTTTTAATAATTCAATTAAATTTTTCACAGGTCAGCAACTTAAAGAAGGATGCGAATAACGCGGCCGATTTATTTGAAAAAAAAAATGCGTCGTTCTTTGATAAGCTTAAGGAAAAGCTTACAACGACAGCGTCAATTAATAATGGAGTACCGGAGGTAGCTGTAAGTACTACGAACGATTTGAAATGCTGGTGTACTTTTAAAGCTAGTAGCATGGAAGAGCTGGCTTGTCACAAACAAATACACCACACTGCTCTAAGTGTATCCGTGGGCACAACGCGTTGCCCGAAGTGCAGGAGACGTTGCAAAAGTTCGACTGATCTACAAGTGCATATGCAGTGTTGTCACTCGACAAGCAACGATACGTCAATACACAATAGCTTAGAAAAATTATCAAATTGTTCAGAACTCCGTGTGACCTCGTATCGCGGTGAATATGCATTCCCAGCGCAAACGGATTGGGACGTTAATCTCAGCGGACTGAATTCCTCTGGATCATCGGTATGGTGTTTTATAGAAATAATAATATTTACTTAATGCGTGCACATGAACAATATGGACATACGCACACGAACAAACAAACGAATAATAATAATAATAATAATAATAATAATAATGATAATGATAATAATAATAATCGTGAAAAAATTGCAATACGAGAGTCAACAGATCTGACTATTTTTTTCTTTAATTTGTGTAAATTATGTTTTGAAATATGTTGATTGCAAGCATCCCGTACGGCAATTAGAATAATATATTTAAAGTTAGCTTAAAAACTATCAATTTTTGTTCTTCGAAGTATGCAATGCTATTATAAGTATTTTTGTAATTACGTTAATGACAATGTTTTTTCTTTTTTTTATTTATATTTTATATATTTTTTTGTTATTAAGAATGTGCTTTAAATGTTACTTACGGCAGTCGAGACCATAGACAGTTGTGTTCCCGAATGTGTTAACACTTAATTTTGATAAAGGTAGTCAAATCTTTTGTCAGGTTGAAGGTTCTTCGACGCATCCAAGTGGCCGATGGGTATACAAATGCCCGGATTGTCCATTTTGGGCATCCACCGCAAGTCGTTTTCATGTTCATATTGTCGGTCATTTAAATCGGAAGCCATTCGAGTGTTCCCTATGCGCGTATCGCTCTAACTGGCGGTGGGACATCACAAAACATATTAAACTTAGAGCAGTTAAAGATCCAGTTCATATGACTGCCAGGGTACTTATGAGGGATGAAACAGGTCGACGGAATTATTCCAAATATAACAAATATCTTGCACAGGTGAAAGCATAAATTTCACTTACATTTAAACAACTCTTTTATTAGTAAAGAAAAAGGTGCTTGTCGATTTTCATAGGCGCACTGATTTTTTTATGGTTTCTCCCAAAATCACTCTGTGGTAAATTTGTTTATCCATGACAAGCATGTGTGATGATCCTTATGAATAATGAGAAAAGCTGAATTACATATTTTTTTAAAGAACCAAAGAAGATAATGAAACAATCAAAATGTATTAGCTGTATCGAAGCGCTTGGACACTTGATTGGTGTTATGATGTTAATCTGATTGTAATTACAAGCATATTCTTAGTAATCAAAACCGACATGATAACATTGAAAATGTTCCATACCTCTAAAAGTGACTTTTCATTTTATATGGAACTTCATTTTTTAATAATATAAAAGAAATTTTCAGTGTGCCGAATAGTTGTTTTTCTGCTGAATAATAAGTTGTTTTTCGTCGTGCAGCAGTGTACCGTTTATGACAAACAATTTTATATTGTACGTAAACTTCTCGTCTCTTTCTTAGGTCCAACAACAGTCGTGGGATGATCAAAACATGGAGGAACGTAGCGTGGAAGAAACGAATTCTGACGAACCGTCAACTAAGTTATTCATAATGAATACCAACGAATATCGGCAAACATCGGATCTCTCGTCTTCTCTTACTTCGATCGTGTCTCCGAATGAAGGAAACCATAATCTTAACACCCTTAATATCGGATTGAAACCACCACCGCTTCTTAAAGCTGCTGCGAGGAATCGGGGACAGTCTTTACTTAAAAGCAATTTGATTTCCTCTCATTCACTATCAAGTGGATCATCATCAGCGACGATCGCAGAGGAAAATAAACGTACAATGTGGAAATGCAAACGTTGCAATTTTCGACATTGTAGTAGAGAAATTGTTTCTATGCATGTTAAATCTCACAGTGAGCCAGCTGACCAACACCATGAAGAAGAAAAAGTATGAATATTTGTAGTTGTTTTGTTCATTTAGTTTTTTTATTATTAGACACATAATATATTCGTAATATATATTTGTTTACAGAATGTATTTGGTTGTGGAGATTGTCCATTTACCGCATCTGATGCAGCAACGTTATCGATGCATAAAGTTCATCATCGTCCAAATTTGGATGCTATTTTTAAATGTTATTTATGTCCATATTATGTCAGCACAAAAGTGTATGTATTTATATAATGCTATCATCATTAAATTTATAATATTCTTGGAAGATATTTATTTGTTTTATCTTTACAGAGAGCTTTTGGATCATGTCAGACTTCATGGAGAGGAGCTCGCCGTTGTGCACCAACAGAATATGGAGTACAATTTCCCTACCAAGTCTAAAGCACATCGAACTTCAAACACTGATAATAGTAAGTTAAACAAATTCTTTTTAGCATTAATATGATTAAAAATAGTTCAATACTAAGATTTTTATTCAAGCGTTAATTGGATACTTAAATATCATCATTTCAGGTATTAATCGCATGAAACAAGAGAAGTCTGTAGAGCAAGTGATTCATATCACAACGCAGAGCAACGTGACTTGTTTCACTAATGTTTCGAAGAATTCCGGAGCGCCACCGCCATTGCTTCTTGATACACGAGCACTGCCTGAAGCTCCATTAGTATGGGTGTCCCGACCAGATGGTACACTAGCGAAAATGTTAAAATGTCGTCACTGCCCTTTTGTATCTTCGCGACAAGCAGAAATCCGAGATCATGAAACCATGCACCTCGATACTCCTAGTAATGGTCCTGTGGTCGCTTGTACAGATTGTAGTTTCACTTGCACACGGCGAGAAGTCATGGTTGCACACACAGATATGCATTCCGGATCTTTAGGCACTGTTCATTGTTTGGTAGATGATTCAAGGCCAGATTCGCAGCAATTAAGCGATTTGGCTGCGCTTCTCGGCTTTACTCATCCTCCGGTATTAGGTTCGGAACCTGATCTACAAGACAAAAGACTTGTGCATTGTTGTAGCAAATGTCCAGCGCGATTCCTTTGCGAAAAAGAATTAAGAATACATTTAAGATATCATTCTACAGAACTAGCTTATTCTTGCCAATGGTGTTCTTATGCTGCTCGACAACCGGCCCATCTTTTAGCCCATCAGAAGGCACATTCTACGGAGTATCAAGAGCGCACCAAATATTTGTTATCTTTTTACGGTCAGTCACAGCGATATCCGCCGCCTACCACAGCTTGTGTCGAAGCAAATAATCAAGATTCAAATAATTCTACACCTACCGTCGCATGGATTGTAGTCGAAGTTACAGAAAGTTCCAACAACGGGTTTAATAGTAGCATGAACAACACAAATCAACGAACTGGGAATCAAGTATTCACTTGTGCAAAATGTCCGGCTCGTTATTTCAAATTAGATGCTTTAGAATATCATATGACCTTGCATGGATCAAACAATAGATTTAAATGCACTGAGTGTGACTATTCGTCGAAGACGGCTCAGAATTTAGTGAAACATCAGGTAGTTCATAGACGTCAAAACGAAGCGAGCGATGTAACTTCAAATCTGTCTCCTCCTCCCGACCCACAGTTTGGACTTTTTATGCGTGGGAATCCTAACTTTGTATATCCTGCTTATTTAAGAAACGGTCGATTAAAAGAAAAGCGATATAAATGCCATAAATGTCCTTCTGCCTTTGAGAAACGAGAACAATACAGAGTTCATCTAACTCTGCACGGTGCGAAACAAAGATATCGCTGCGATACGTGCGACTATTCTGTAAAATATTACGCTAATTATATTCAACATCTAAAGAAACATCAGGCAAATGCAGAGGCGCAAGCTTCACGTAGACAATTTGAGGACGATACAATTACCATTGATAGCGATAATATTTCCGATAATATAGGTTCCATTTCACGTTCAGGAAAGACGCTTAAATCACCCAATAATTCAGCTTCAATCATGACTACAAATGGTATATCAGTGTTAAATTTTGGTGGAGCACAGGCCTCGAATCAAGATAAGCAGTCCTTAATGTTGCTGCAAAAGAAAGGGATACTTCTATCTTCTAACGACGAAGTGGAGACGTTACGTTGTCAAAGCTGTCCGTTTTCTACGTGTGACAAAGACATGATGGATGCTCATAAGCGTCGACATGGCATTGAAAGAATGACACCGTCTTGTCCTCATTGCGATTATATACCGCGAAAAGATGAGAATGTCGGTGAACATATTAGATTGCATTTTACAAGACTTTATAAACCAGAATCCTATCTTATTATAGAATTATTAACATTGACAATGAAAAAGATATCTTCGAACGGAAAGGAAGAGAAACAAAAGGCTGCCGAATTACTTTTTAAAGAATACGCGGATGGAAGATTTTTTCCTTTTACCGATACCAATTCTTTTGGGAGTCCTCCTACTGTGAGCAGTTACAAAGAAAAAGTCATAGTCGATCCAAATACAGGAGAAACGAAACATTTAACTGTTTAGAAAAAATTAAAGTTGTCAAAATAATTGCATATTGTACATTTCTCTGTATATAACAAATATGGTGCATTTTAAATGTTTATGAATATTTTCTAGATTCATTGATTCAACAAACTATAAAGGAATATTGGAGAAAAAACTGTTACGTTCCAAATAGTAGGTTATAGAAATTTGCATGAGGAAATGAATATAGTTAGGCTTGTAGTATTGCTACATGTACAGAAAGAAATTTCGATCAATAATAATATCTGTAATTGCTACTGTATTTCTTATAAATGAACGCGATCATGGTTGTAATCATTAAAATGAGTATTTTGTAGCGTCATGCTTAACAAATAGAAAACAATGCCATACTTTGTTCATATATTAAACATTTTCTCACATGCATATAGTTTAATTTTATTGTATATAATATCCAAATCTATGAATCTTGTACAATACAACAATAAACGAATGCTATATACATGTATAGATTTATGTTCACGTGTTTTCTAATACCTCCTAAGTTTTGGCAGAGTTTCTCTTGTTAATTTTTTTTTCAATTATAATCTCGATAATGTTCGAATACATAGCAACTGTTTCATGGAATATACGGCAACACGATTTTTAAAAAACTTTGTGCTTTTAATCATTGCATTTACTAAAACATTTTTTTTTCAATCATTTCTTTCTGTTCTTTTTAAGATTTTTACTAGAAAGAAAGAATATTTTCGAAAAGGTATTACAAAATTTGATAAAGGATAGATTCTCGACTTGTGCATGTAAATCTTCCAAGTAGGTGGAGCTGCGCATGAAGGTTTCATCCGGTGCTAGCCTTGGATCCCGAGTCGTAGGGAAACGGGATCAATAAAATCCTCAAGTTTCGCGCATGACGGAATTTATTTTGCGAATTTCTTAAGGTTATGAGATGAATCCATGATATAAAACCGTGTAGCACCAAATGCAAATAAGTAAACAATATAATAGACTTAGTTAAATGCGGAACAATGTTCGAAGGTGCCATAGCGGCGTTCTTGAATCGGCTTTTGGGGAAGTATATCGAGGATTTAGATACCGAACAGTTCAACGTTGGTATCTTTTCTGGCGATACTTGCCTTACCGATCTTAAATTAAAACCTGAAGCTCTGGTAAGCAAGTTTTTCTCTCATAAATAAAATATATGAAGGTAATTAATATCTTTTGGTTTATAGTATCAATTTGGTCTGCCTATTAAAGTGGAAATTGGTCTAATAGGAAGGATTGTTTTAAAGATACCATGGTCTGGATTATTTTCTCAGCCAATTATTCTTTATATTGAGGTAAACAAATTAGTAACAAATTCTTCTTTATTTGTGGTATTTTTTAGTTAATGTCAAAAAGCATTCAGGTACAATATGTTAACTCTGCTTAAAGGATATTTATATAGTGGCTGTGCCTGCTGCTTATGGTCCATATGATGCAGAAGTACAAAAGAAGTTGATAAGGGCAGAAAAAAAGAAAATATTAGAAGATTTAAAGGAAGATGAAGCATTCAAAACAGGTAATTCATATATGTATGATAAAGTGTGTGCACTAATTTCTTCTACAATTAATTTTAGAACTATTTGATAATTTGCTGGCATCTGTGACAAAAAATTTCCAAATTAGTATAAATAATGTACATATTAGATATGAAGAAAAGCTAAATGGATCTCTATGTGCTTGTGGTATCTGTATTCAAAGTATATCAGTTATGACTACAAATAGGTAAATATTTAATTTTCTGTTATTATTTTCTCAGTATCTATATGTATTCATGTCAAATTGTAGTAAGTGGAAACCTGGTGTTTGTGCTAGTAATTTGAGTACAATTTACCAATTAATAAGGGCAGAATCCTTAAGCATATATATGGATCATGACACAGAATCTGCTCTTACAAGCACACAATGCGATTGGAATATGTTCAGTCTTCTAGCATGGAAAAGTACAATGCACAGAGCTTTACAAACCTTTGGCATGAAGAACAAAGAGTTCCAATTTTGTAAGTTTACAGTTTTATTTGTAAACATAACTTTGTATTTAAATATAAGTAAGGAAACTAACAATGTTATGTTGTAGTACTAAAACCTTTCACTGCAAAAATAAAAGTAATTATACATAAAGGTAATGAGACACAAACATCCCGCATGTTGGTTGATATTGTCCTTCATGATGTGGCAATGCAAGTTTCCAAAGTGCAATATATTACTTTTTGTCATCTTTATAATTCGTTGTCACGTGCGATAATCAATAAGTACGTATATTGATTGCCATTTTTTTGTTGACTTTATTCATCGTTATGTTATTTCAGACCATATATAAAATATCGTCCATACGATAATGTAAAGGAAAATCCAACAGCTTGGTGGAAGTATGCTTACAATTCCATTTTAGATTACAATATAAGACCCTATACATGGTCAAGGGTCAGTGAGCACAGGAAAAACTACAGGAAGTATAAAGAAGCATGCTTGCAGAACTTGTTGCGACCAAATGATACAGAACTAAAACTGGATTTACAAAAATATGAAGATTGTCTGACTATTTTAAATATGGTAATAGCTAGAGAGCATGCTAAGCAGGAATTGAAAAATAAAACGATTGAAGAGAAACATCAAAGTATGAATACCAGTATTTCATTACAAAATGTACTAGAAAACACAACATTGATTAAAGAAGTACAAAATAATGATACACAAGAACAACAAATCAAAGCATCATCGCATCATATTACTAATGATTCAGGAAGGAAGATAAAACTGGAAAAACTACCCCAACCAATAGGTATAAGAGAATTTGTCTCAAATTCACAATTGAAATAAATACATATATGATAAAGACAACTTTCTATATTCTGTTTCAGATTATAAATTCAATTTTACTTTAGCAAACTGTTGTTTGAGTCTTTTAAGCTATAATAAAGAAATTCTTGTTGTAACTGTAACTCAACTCTTAACGAGTGTTGAAATACGTCCTCTAATGTCTGCTTTCAAAGTGTCTGCCCGAGCTGAAAGTTTTGTAATCGAAGGCGTTTCTGCAGAAGGTGACCTAGTGCCATTAATCACGGTTGACAATGTTTTGACAGGTATCAGAATTTACTTTATTAGGAATTAGAATTTACCACTAATTTTATCATTACTCATTTTTACAGGGAATGTATCAACTAACTTCTTGGCAGTAGATTTTGAAAAGAACGGGGAAAACGTGGATCCAACTTTCGACGTTTCTATAAAGCTGGAAGCTATAGAAGTGACTTATTATCATGTAATAATATTTTTATAAGATAAATGTATTTAGGAATGTTAATTCATCCATTCAATATTAATTCATCAGCATCATAAAAAAATGATACCTTATTAAATTTTAGCATGCCATGATAGAAATTATTCAATTTTTCAAACTCAATAATTCGGATATGCAAACGACAATTTTGTGGGCGTATAAATTGTACGAATATATAAAGAGAAATTATCTGGTTTTGGTAGATAATATTGTTTCTCAAACGCTTCGGATTAGTTTCAAAGTAGACATTAAAGGACCATACATCATATTTCCTGAACAAGGATCGATACAGAAGTGCGTACAATGCGAAACATTAATAAATTCTTAACCGTTTGAGTCTCAATGGTCATTGAAAAAACAGGGTTGAAAAATCCTGAACAGTGCGATAGCGCTTGTCTTAATCAATTGCGAAGAGAACCAAGCGGTGTAATAGTGCTCGTCATATTCGTTACTTTATGAAATACATCTATATCATTATATATGCGTACTATTAATTTACAAGTTTTGTTCAATAAAAATTATTGAGAAGATAACAATAAAATACAAAATACCGTCAGTCGTCCATAGCGTTCAAATGTACTGGGACTTTTCGACACAAAATATAAACAGCATGATCGCGCTGCTTGGAACTCAAACGGTTAAGTCTGTTTGGGTCTGGAAGTAACACAAAGGAATTGTAGAGGCGGACATATCCTTGTCATGGATTTTGGTAATATGAGTTTGTCTAACGAACTACAATCTACAAACTTGCAACTTGAAGATGCGACACTCATGGAATTGGAAGAATTGCTTTATGACAGAATACATATTGAATTTTCTGGAGCACAAATACTATTTTGTCATTCAGGTACTAGTTTTTTTTAAAATTCATTTTTTCAAATCTTAATACATTTATCTCAAATACTCTTTATTTTATTATAGGAGATGATTGGAGGTCAGCTAGAAAAAAGAAGGATTCTGAGTATCATTTTTTACCAAAGATACAAGCAACTACGACTATTTCATGTAGTATAAAACCAGAATACCATCAGTTACCAAGGTACCTCCTAATCTTTCTGGGCGTATTAGATCAGATTTATTGTAATTATTTTTTTATTGTAAAACTTATTATTTTTTAGAATTAAAATTAATGTGTCCATTTCGAGTATAAAATTTAATTTATCAGAAAATAAAATACGACTGATTGTTCATTTCTTGAACTTATTACTATTGGCGTATCAACAGAATGTAGAGAAGTATAGGGGCAATATGAAACAATATGCTTGTAAAGAAAACTTGAACAAAATTTTCATATCGATGAAAGACCTTAAAAATGTGCAACGTAGTGTATGTCTGTCATCGATTGAAATGATACAAAATAAAATCACGCATGTGTCTAAGGAACTTTTGACGAATCATATTCAAAAACTCGATAGGTAACGAAGTAAGATTAAATACTAATGTACAAAATGTATTCTTCAATATTTTGATAAAATGCAATTATTTTATTACAAACAAACTATATATAAAATTTCTTTTTTTCATATCACAGAAGTGTTGTGTCTTCTGAGGTCAGTGAAGAAGACTTGGAATTACTATCAAAGACGATAAGTCTGTCTGGATTTGATGACAATGTATCTCCATATAATCACATCAATTTCTTGTTGAGATTTGCTATTGGAGAGGTTCTATATATATTGATCTTTCTCATTAGACTTTATTTATCTTTTAAAATATCAATTTTGTAATATATTCAATGATATTTTCAAACGTTTAGCTGTCAGTTCATTTGGGAATTATTCATTATGGAAGAGAAGAACCTTACTTGAATTTAAGATTGCATGGGTTGTATTGCGAAACCGCGATAATGGAGTATGGACCTGCTGTACAATTTGGTATAGGATCTATTCTTTTAGTAGACAAAACAAATGCTGGAGTAACTGGATCATACTTAGAATTAATATCTACTGAAGAGCCGCACGAAGTTTTTATTATATCGTATCGTAAGGTACTGTAATTTGTGCGATGAAATTAAGTCCTTTTTGTTTACTTCATATTTTCCTACTAATATATTTTGTAGGTCAAATCGAACTGTCCTGATTTCAAATCCCACTTCAAAAGTATTGAACGATCTCTTGTCGTAAATATATTGAACATCAATATAAATCTTCACAGACCTGCAGTATTGAAAATACGAGAATACTGGTATAACTTGGCTAAGTATGTATTAATATCTTTATTATTAAATATTCAATAAGAAAAAATCTGAATAATAGATATTTTTTTAGCATTTTTGAGAACAATAATCTTCTCGACTTCGCGGAGAGCATATACTATAAAATTGCACATTGGAAAACGAAAGAAGACGATCCACCTATCCCACCTGGTAAAGAATAATAAAATTATTATAAATTCATTGTCTATAATCTTAATATTTTATCTTTTTTAGGTGCTATCAAATTGAATTATTCTGCTCGACTAAGCGCTCTAGTAGTAAGATTTTGCGATAAGGATTTAGATTTAATAGAAATACAGGTCTTGGGACTAGAAAACGATTGCATTTACAATGCTAATGAAAGAATGGTATTGCGTGTACATCTTAGACATCTATCGATTGAAGATTTGAGCGAGGATACACTTTATTCTAAAGTAAACATCAAATTTATGAGACATACTATTACATATAATTTCGCGTATTCTTAATTTTAAATATTTCTTTATAAGATTTTAACCACAGAAGAAGATAAGGTTTTTGATTTAAAATATGTGAGACATATGCCAAGATTATACACATGTTCGGACATCGATACAAAGCAAGATGATGTAATGTCGGATGGAACATTTAAGCTTTCCATTGGAAGAATGAATTGTGTACTTATTTGCAAAATTCTGTATGATTTAAAGGTATACATTTCATATTTATATACCATTATTATATTATAACAATAATGATAAAGTTTTGTTCATTCTCACAGTATTTTTTAGCGCCATTTACTTCTACGTATTTCTTGCAATTTAAGAAATACTTAGTTGAGAAACTCATGAATGGGATTGGAGAATTCAAAAAAAGTGCAACGAAATTGCATATATTTATCGATATTCAAGGTCCCATATTTTTGTTGCCACAGCGTAAAGAAGTTCCAAGTCTGTTGGTATTAAATACAGGTGCACTATCAGTTGAAAATTTCTTCAAAAAGAGTGATCACTCTACTCAAAGTGTTAAAATACCCAGCAGTGACTCAAACCAATTAATAATTGATAATATTCTAGTAAAATTAAATAATATGACTGTGTCCAGGGCAATTATGACACTCAGTCGTGATCTAGAAATCCAAGTAAGATTTAATGTTTGAAAAAATAGTTTTTTAAGAACTAAATAATATTTAAGTAAAGTGATTTAATCAAATGATGTCATAGGAACCAATTGTCGAACCGGTACATATTCGTTTCGATATTAAAAGAAAAACAGAATATCGCAGTGCAATGGAATTTCAAACATATGGGTTATTTAATATACAAGGTTCTATGGATTTTGCATATATTAATTTGAGCCAAAGAGATTTAAAGTCTAGTATACTAGTGTGGAAAGACAACGTATCCAAGATTATTTTGTTCAAAGATACATACTATAACGAAACGCAATCTGCAATGACGAGCCATTTAAAAAAAATCAGTAATGAAGAAGCAATGGTAAAGAAATTGGAAGATTTCCTCACACATAATGAAAATTCTGTATGTGAAATTAATACCAAATTAAGCCTAGAAGGGTTGCAGTTAAATTTGTTTTTAGATTCAGAGGAGGTAATTTATCACTTAATTTTATTTTAATTTGTCTATTCTACCACATACGATCTATATCTATTTTCAATTTATTTCAGGTACTAAGTTCACCCGTTCGTGATTTGAATCACGGCCTATGTAGACTAATGTTCGGAGAGATAATTAATACATATGCGTTTTACAGTGATAGAAGTTTGAAGATGAAATTATCTCTTCAAAGTTGTCTTTTGCAAGACACTCGAAAAGATTCTCAGACTATCAGAAAGTTCGTATATTTATACTCTTTCTATTTGGTATATTTTTAACGTAGTTAAATAACATTTTCACTTCGGATTGAAGGATAATTCAATCGCCAGCAAGACAAATAGGAATGCAACCTGAATCTTGTATATCCATTTCAATGTCTCCTATTGTTGATGTTACGTATACTCGTACGCCAGCTGGAGAAAAATGTTACGATGCACTTATTCAGGAAGTAAGAATAAACTTATCGGTACCATTCGTAATGCACCTGACTCGGTATATTATGGATTCTTTCCCGGGTGATCAAGTTGATGAAGGAATTATTAATCATGGATACGAAAATAATAGTTCTACGACAGTAAGTAATTGAACATTTTCTTTAAGCTATTATATATAAGTTACTTTATATATAAGTAGATAACAAATTTAATAATACTTGCAATACATATTTGTATCAAATCAAGAACAGAGATGTTACTACTACAGAAAGAAATAAATTAAAATACGCTCAATATTTTACAGAAGAACCAGGTATTTACACATATTTATTAGAGTTGAATGTTTTTATTAGTATTTTTCAATTTATATAATAATTATAGAATGAAAGAGCAAATAGTTTACTTACAATTATTTAAACATTAATATTTTATATAATTTAGATGCTACGGTATCTGTAAGGATACACAAGCCTGAGATTTTGCTCTTCGGAGATTTGAAAGCAAACAATGCACATATGATTTTATTACAAGCAGAAATGTCGATCGAGAGTAGTAGACATAGCTGCTCATCATCGATCGTTTATACGTTAACTGACGTACGTGCCAAATCAAAGAAACAAGGGAATTACTCGCACCATATTCCCTTCTGGTTATTATGTCCCTGTGATATTGAAATTTGTAGAAAAGAAGAAGCACCTGAATTCAATGTCAATTATATTGTCGCAGTGAATAAAATTGATGTTCACGTCTCTGCAGAAATTATACATACATTTATCAATGCAAGTATTATAATATAGATTATAATATTTTTATTCTCATAAAGTTTAATAACTATAAAATTGTATATACACATTTAGATATTGAATGAAGCTACAAGCTTTATAGATAGTATCAATGTGAAACTAGAAGACAGATTCGCAAATCAAGATTTTAACATGCACACTAATTTGTGGACACCAAAGAAAATTTCGAACGTACCATATAAAAAATTGCATGATGGTAAGTTTTATTGTACAAACAAATTTTTGTAGGATTAAAATAATTCTTATAGATTGTATTTTACAGATGATTCACATCTAATCTATGAATGTAACGATCGAGTGGTAACTTTTAATTTGAAACCATTAATACTATGTTTACTATTAGAGATAGAATATGCAATGGAACGATTTTCTGTTATAAAAATGGAGAGTACAATTACAATTTCTATTAATGATTGGTTCAATGATTTTAATCTAGAATCGAATGTAAAAATTCATGCATTCTGTTATAATATGGATTACAAAAATTGGGAACCTCTGATTGATTTGTGCTCAGAAGATGATATGAATTACAAACCATGGGAATTTACAATAAAGGTAACTTTTGTAACACATGAGTGTAATAAATTTTTATGTTTTATTCTTTACTGTGTGTGTAGATGCGTCATGGTGAAGCATTTATGATAAATTCAAATTCAACCGATTCATACCAGCATATAAAACAGGATGCATCAAAAGTCAAGAAAAAAAGTTTTAGAAATATCGATCAAGATGTTACAGATATGGTTTTTATAACTCCAGACCATTTAAATGTAGCAAAATCAAGTGGTACTTAAGACTAAATTCTTTATTCACATAATTAAGATTAATAAATACATTATTAAATATGTTCTCATTATAGAGACAGAAATGTATTCGACATATGAAGAAGACTCTGATACAGATGACGAAGAAGGACAGAAAAAGTTAACTAGAACTTCTAATTATTTGTTCAATAGTAACAGTAGTGGGGATGAAGACAGTGATAGTGATGACACCAGCACAAACGAAGATGAAGGATTAGAATTGACACCGGAGTGCAATGTAGATTCTTGTAAGAATTCATTATAACAATTATTACAATTAATCATCACAAATTTGTTAGTATAATAGGTTTTTAATCACCAGTTGGACCGCTCGGCCGTGAATCAATAAAATCAAACGATACAGCGGTATACATTATCGTATCAACGGAAGAAAAGCTCAATGTAGTAATTACGCCAAATTTAATTATCGTGGTAGATATTATCATGAACGCATTTAAACAAGCCACTAGTGGAATACCGATGGTACCTACTAGTATGAAAAAATTAAATCTTCAAAACGATATTGGTCATGAGAGCCGAATAGAGCTTCTTGTTCCAGACGAAGTCAGTACATTTATCTCAATTAATACATTATTTTTAAAAAAGATGATTTTTACGACTACTTCTTTCATTATAGAATAACGAAAACGTAACTCGAATTATTGTCAGTCAAGATTACCATGATATTAGTCCATCCGCAAGTATTCCTAGCAGTCCAGAAGCGGAGCCTCATTCTGGACTTACAAGTCCGCAATTAGTTGATAATGAAATGGATTTTGCTGATCCCGACACAAATTTACAGAATCATTCAATGCCAATGCAGGAAATATTTGAGAAAGATTCTTCAATCAGTATATACAAAACAATTACTGGAGAAGTTTTACGAGTCATTTTTAAAGGTATTCTTAAATGCAAATATATTATCAATGAAGTATCTTTATCTTTTTTTATCACAATCGTAGGATTTGAGGATGTACTGGTATACTGTCCTAAAAGGCAGGGGTGTAACTTAATTCCACTCCGACCTATCAGACACGATGTGCGCTATCACTTGATTATAGAAGCTACTATTAATAATTACTTATATCGTACAATTACTGTACGATCACCTTTATCGGTAAAGTATATAATTTTTTACTTGTTTCATTATGATTTTATTTTAGGAGTATTTTCATTTTAGTTTCGCAATGAAACTTCGTACGCATTGGGTCTTTATTACAAGAAGTCATTGTTGGATAAATTGGGACTCACATGTATCGGTAAACCTACAAATCCTTTTGATGACAATATCAGGATGACAATCATCGAACCTGATTCCACTTATAGCATTCCTTTATACATAGCCTATCATTTTCCTATATATATACTGCCTGCTTATTTAGAGTAAGTAGAAAATAAATGCAGTAAGAGCGTTACTTGACATTACAAGATAAATCTTGTTTCAGAAAATATCAGGTAAGCGAGGAGGGAATTTACTGGAAAGAACTAAGTGCAACAATAAATGTAATTAAGGATATATGTTGCAAAATGAAAGACGATGAAAGTAATTCTGTATTTTACGTCAAAGTTTCTTGTAATGAAATTCCAGTAATCGCGAAATCAAGTTGTCACGTACCGAATTATTTGATAAACATTTATCCTCCTTTTATTTTCAACAATCAACTACCATTCGTTATAGATGTTTATATACCTGCTATTAATTACGAAGTAAAAATTGAACCAGGGGAAAGAATAAACATGCACTCGTTGAGTTGTAATATTGATGTCCAATTTACTTTTAAGGTATGTATATTATATAAATATCGTATTATATAATAATATATATCATATATTAATATAACAAAGCGTCCAATTGGTCTAAGTTGTTTGTAATTTTTTCTGCCATCAAAGATTCAAAATTATTTGGGTGCATATTGGACTGGAACGACAAAACTGAACACGAACTTGGGGAAGAAATTTGTTGTTATGAACGCTGATAGCGAGCTAGAATCGGCAAAACCATTTTTATTATGTATAGAATTGTGTAAAATTACAAGCTGGCATATTGTTATTCAATCTCAATATTGGATGATAAATAAATCCGGACTACCTTTATACATTCAGGTAATTAATTTGTTTCAAAGCGTAACTATAATATATACGTACTTTATATGTAATAATTTAATACTCTCAGGAATGCTACTCCCATATAATTAACGAGATACCAGAAGAAGAACTGATGGTGTTTTCTCAGAAGAATAATAGAAAGACTACAGTCAGATT
Organism: Bombus pyrosoma; assembly: GCF_014825855.1. Lineage (NCBI taxonomy): Eukaryota > Metazoa > Arthropoda > Insecta > Hymenoptera > Apidae > Bombus > Bombus pyrosoma. The sequence continues at coordinate 7,603,717 of NC_057780.1, read as the reverse complement.
GAGAGCTCATCAGTCTGAATGGTCTTTGCCTTTTGGATTGGAAGGAATTACTTCCATGTCTTTGATTGTATGCAAAGATATAGAAAGAGGAAGAAAGTACAGAATTCTAACAGAGATTGAAAGTTCTCGTCTTTCCCCTAACTTCACGAAGATTATCACGTTTCTTCCATGTTTCTATATTACTAACAAGATGAAAAGAACCATTAGATTTATGGAGGAAAATGATCAAGCAGATTTGTGGAATGATCTTCTTTCTGGACAAAGTCTACCATTTTGGCCGGTTACGGAATCAATGAAGATGAGAATAAAGTGGAGAAATAGTCAATTGGTATCGCAACACTTCGGTATTACACATGTGGGAAAAACTGTATTAAGAATGGATAATGGAGTGAGTATTTGAATACATAATTATATACAAAATGATATATATAGAAAGATTTCAATTACTATAAATGATATACTTGTTTATGTATAGTCAGCAGTTAGTGTAGAAATCAAAGGTGGTATTAATTCTCCATATCATGTTACATTCCAAAAATACATGGCGGGTGATATACCTTTAAGGATAGACAACTTTTGCGATGATTTATTTTTAAAAATTAGTCAGTGTAATTTGGGTCAAGTAGTTCTGATAAATCCATTCCAAAGTCTATTATATACATGGGACGATCCCACCAAATCCAGAGAACTTGTTTGGAATGTGTACAATAATAAAAGAACTGGATACAATGCAAGATTTGAAAGGGTAAAATATAATTTATATCTTGTTACAAAATGTAATACAATATGTGATGATTCTTTCATTTTTAGGATGGATATGGACAAGAAATTGTACCACTTGTAATCTTTGACAACTCTAACAGCAGAGCATCCTCTACTTCTTCAATTAAATCTCAAAACAATAAATTAACTTGGTTGGAAAGCAAATCTGGAAGTTTTAATAACGAAAGCAATGATTGCGACAATGATATAAAGTCACCAATGTTGAAAAATGCACAGGAAAATAAAACGGTAGTTTATTGGGTCAGTTACATGGAAGGAAATCAAAGAATCTTGTTATTCACTCAACAGGAAACAGTTTTCTTAAAAGCGAAGAGTATAGTCGATCCTGAACCTAGTAAAAAGGAGGTATTTCTTTCTTTTGCTGGTATTGGAATCAGTATTGTGAGTATATATATATATTAATGAATTAAAGTGGCAGAAAAGATATTTCTTATTAGATAATCAATTTAACATGATTATAGATAACAAAATCTAATGAGAATTTAAAAGAACTAGTGTATGCTAACATAACAGATTCTGCAGCTCATTGGGAACTTTATTTTGACAAGAGATGGAAGAGTTTATCTTTAGAATTGAGTGCTTGGATAGAGAGCAAATATGTAAATTCTTGTAAAAAAGCACAGCTAGAAAATTTCATTGATGTAAGTACATTCTACAAACTATCAATTTAAATGTAACACTTCAAGTATAAATAATAAACTTTCAGGTTGATCTTGTAAAAATGCACATGACCAAACCGTTCTTCGGAAAATTAAGAAGGACCTATTCTCCAGGAATTTGGTTGCATTGCAGGAAGTCTATGTCACTCACTTATTTACAAGGCTATGTTCATAGGATACAGGTATGTACTATCATAATATCATCTTCAACTAATGTTATTTAGTTATATTATTGAATTGGCTATTTCAGGTGGATAATCAAATTCGTAATACTACGTTTCCAGTGATTTTGTATTCAAATTTGCAAAAGAGTATTATTAAATATGCAGGCAATCATAAATTGAAGCACTGTATAGAATTTACATGTTTGAAACAAAGGAAACTAAATTACGACGTTTACAAGTACGTAATTCTTGCTAATACTGTATCAATTGTATGCATATAATCAAATGTATTTCGTAGGAGTATTTGTGTCATAGTTAGAGAATTTGATCTGAATTTACAAGAGGGCTTTCTTCTTTCTCTGATCGATTTAATTCCAAAAAAACCAGAAACTAAGTATTCTATTGCAGCAAAACTAAGAAAGGATGTTTCCACCATTCATATCTTGCCTTCCAATAAAGCTAACAATGTAAATATATATACTTATCATCATTAATATATTAACATAACTACAATTTATAATAACACATAAATTGCAGAAGACAACTGTTAAAAGGAATAATATGATAGAACATATGTATATTTCTCCAATCTTAATACGCTTAATATTGTTGGCTGATACAGAAAGACCTAACATTTATAACATTAGTGATATAGCAGATTATAAGAATATTGTTCGATTTATTTTTGAATATTCTGAGAAGGGAGGGTCTGAAAAACACGCTGAATTTCGGTACGAAAATATTTAACATAAAAACCACTATATAACATACTTATATTCTGTTAATTTTGTATATATATCTTTCTTTGGATTTTAGGCTTCCATATTATGAAAGAAACTTTATCGCAATTAACACTAAAGAAATTCTGTTTGATCTATCACGATCTTACGTGGCTCAAACTATGCAACAATTTCATGTTTTGATTCGTTCCACTACAGTCTTAGGAAATCAATGTGGCTACAACTTTAGATCACCAGGAGACAATTTTTATGAATCTAATACAGTAAGTATGAATTGAAAATGTTCTGAAGGAAGCAATTTTTTATGCTAAGTATTATACACGTCGAATCTTTCAGTTGATTTTATGTGGAGACGAAATAGCAGAAAAATTAAGTTACGAAGTGGCGTGTCAATTGGGCTATGCTACCCCTGACACCACACAAATATCAGTCTTTAATTTTAACATTGAGCCCCGTATAGTTAAGGTATGTTAAATACAACTGAAGAAATATTAATTGCTTGATATTAAGGTAAACAATAGATACTACTTTTTATTTTAGATGAAGGAACCATGTATTCAAAATAAAGATGTTCCTCCCTTGAATCTTTCAATTCGTACTTCGTTTGCTACAGAAATTGAACTAGAAACCTGCAGTTTAGTAACTGCCTTTATTAGCAGTGAGTAAAAAACATTTTATCTTATTAATTTATAAGAACTTTAACTGCATAATAACATTTGCAGGTATTCATCAAGAAGAATTGAAATATTTCTTCAAAACTTTGGGGAAGAAAACGTCGATATTTTTTAATACTGAAAGTTCCTCTTTAAAAGCTTATTCAAAAGTAATAGCGGATATTATAAAAAGGTAGTGTTGATAAAGTGTTGTATATAAGTTGAATTTACATTTGAACTATGCATTTCAGGGCACAAGAAATAGGTCATAAGTTCATATCTCGTATACGTTTACCACGCTATATCAATCCTTACAAGGTAACGTATAAATTTACTAAAATATTATTTGTGAATAGAAATTCGATTAAAATAAATTCAACCCTTTTTCTTTCATCTTTTATTAGGGAGTTGAAACATTTTCGATGCATAAGGCAAAAGGAATGCATCTTTTAAGTGTAATTAATAAGAATCCAGGTATTGAAACAGACACATATTGGGCACATACTATCTTATCAAACGATGGAAAACATATAGCTCTTGTTTCATTGCAGTATGTATATGAAAGTTAATTTTTTTACTCCTAAATCGTTAACTTTTCTTTTCAATTTGTATTTCGTTTATAGGCGATTATATTTTATTGAAAAAGGTTGTACCTGGGGATCCTTAAACGTAAAATGGACTTTAGAGACTCATCAATTACTATCACCTCCAACAATAGTTAACAATAAACTTATCTTGCATGTAAACAAGGTATTTGTTTACCATACACATTGTATAAATTCATCGCTTATTCCTATTTAAGGATATAAATGTAATGAATTTATCTTACCTGCAGAATGAAGGTACTTTGTCACCCATGGTAGATTGGTACCTGGAGAGCGAAGCAACAGACATTCTGGAGTGGCTGTGCCAGAAAATAAATATAGCGATGATCTTGAACATGGAGAACAGTATATGTTCAAAGCAAGTTGTATAATTGGAATCCAAGCTATAAAAAAAAAGATAATTATATATTTAAGATAGTCAGGCACAATAAATTCTCTAACAAACGCAATACTTCCTCGTGTTTATATTGAAAACCTATATCTAAAAGCAACATTATTTTCCTACAAGTACAATGGTTTTTTCTCATACTCAACTTTCATATAGTTTAGAAATTCTCTATGTAATATCGCGAAATTTAAGATAATCATATACATACATATTTTCATACTCTCATCGTTAGTTCCCATAAATCACGGTTTCGTATATCAGAGAGTCAGACATATCTACATATTATAGTCATTTGGATAAAGTACGTCTAGTTTATTTCATAATTTATTTACAAAAAGTCTTAGTAAATTACACTTACAGGCATCTCCACTCGAACTAAAGTAAATAATTTAAGAACTACACGTATTTAGATATCTATAGAGTAGGATACTTTGGGGTCAGGGAGAAGCTGGGAATAGGGAAAGTGTTCTGTTTTAATGTGTTTACCTCATCATCGTTATTCTTCTTCTATTCTCCTTTTTTCCTCCTTTCTCCTCACCTCAAACTTTTATTCCTCAAACAAAGTCGAATCTAAATCGTTTTCATTTTTCCCGTTTTTGTTTTCTTTTATTTTACACATGCTACCCTTATGAGAACCGAAACACCGTTCATTTTTATGTATGAAATCCGTTTCTACGAAATGAGAAAAGGAAGTACCGACATAGAAGGTGTGCGACGATGAAATCGAATGTAAGTTATCGTTCATTTCGGCGGACATTAAAAATGAGAATGGTTTTTTCTCGTTTTTTTCTTTCCGTTACATTAGATAAATGTATATGCAAGAACCGTCGAAATATGTGCAAAAAGCTGACAATGGGGGGAATAGTACTTGTTAGTTTTTCTCTCTGTTTACAATAACATGCGCTTTGAAAAGCATAAAAGTTTCATGATTATAAATACGTCTCATCGGAATCACTTGAATGGCACGATCGAGAGCTTAGATCCGAAAATTCTATATTTCTTACCCTTTTCCGGATATATTTCATTTCAGTACATGATTGAAAACTTTCTCTCTCCGTCTCCCTCCCTCCCTCTATCATTCGCTCCCTTTCACTCACTTTCAGTCTTACACTTCGTATCTTTTTCTTTTTCCGAAGATGTTATTATTACTACAATGTTGTTTCTCTTCGATTCCTTCCTTTATCACTTAGTACGTGTTGAAATTTGATCACAACGGCATTTAATTATACGTACGTTCATCCCAAAAAAGAAAAAAAAACAGAAAAACCGCATAAATATTGTTTCTTCAAAGAATTTTCCTCTACTTTGCAAAGTAGAAAAGTGCAAAAAAAACAAAATAGAATGAATTAGAAATAAAAAATAAAACAAAGCACTAAAAAAAAAAAGGAAAAAATAATGTGTGAAATACTATCTAGATAATTTCCATCACAGTGGGATAGCATTCTCTGTAAGGTACGTAAATATGTAAAGCTGCCACTTGTCTATCGTTTAATATTTTGCTCTCGATCTTTATCCGTTCTTTTTATGTGTAAGCTTGTATATATACATATAATTATTATATATATAGTTATACATATAAATATATATAATTATATATATTTGTATATATGTACATATACAATGTGTATACAGCTATTTTTTTGTTTTGACAGACACTATTCCCCACCCCTTTTTCTACCAGCACCCCCATCCTTCGTGCATACAACCAAGACATTCATTCGCGCTCTTACCATCATTACACAACATACAAACTTTTCCTTGATGCACACGAGGATCACAAGCACGCGAAGAGATGTATGAAATCGCGCGCGTGCAATCTATTCCTTCTTCGATTTTTTTCTTCCTGTCGTACTTTACATGCACATGTATTCAAAAGACGAATCGATTTAAGTTGTCTCGTCTCCATCTATATTTTTCTAATTTCTTATTTGTTCTTTCCCTTTGTTTCTTTTTTCATCCTTTCTATCAACTCATACACACACGCATACATAAGTTGTCATCCATATCTCATTCAAACAATAGTCCTCTCTCTCTCTTTTTCCTAACAGCAAAATGATCACACGATATTTTTCAACGCTTCTCTCAACTTCTTTTTTTATTTTTATTTTTTTTGTGTTTTGTCTCTCTTCTATCATTCGTGCTTTCGTTCATTCTTTCACGAACTAACTCTCATTTACATTCATTCGTTAATCGGTCTTTCTTTACCCATGCTCTCGCCCTCTCAGTCCTTCACTTTCTCTCTTTTCTAGCAATGTCTTTCTTCAGTTCTAGTTCTGCCTGTGCTTCTAAAGTCGAGACTCTCGGTGGCCTGCTTTTCTCTCATATTTTCTTTTTTGTCTGCAAGGGAGACCACCGTGGGCGTTCGCGCCGAGTTGCATCATCTTTCATTATTTCATTTTTTCCTTTGTGTAATCATCATCACACGGCGCGGCGCAATTCGAAATAAGATTCAATGGAAGTGTGTGTTATCTACAAAATATCTTAATTACTCGCTAATTACAGCACAAAACATGCAAATATAAAAATTTGCATTATATTATCGTTAATATTTATATATATAATCGTCACCCGATATTATCGCTCCACATCGCACCATTTTAGGTTCGTCAAAACAGATTTCTTTTTTTGTTAGTTTCAATCGTCTCATTTTTTCTTTTTATATATATATTATTATGCTGCTAAACGTTTGTTTCATTTCTCTCATCTTTCTAACATCTTTGTTTCATTTTTTTTTCTTTTTTACTCCCTCCCTGTCGTCCCTCTATCACTACACCCCATTTAATATCTCCACGAGTTCTCTCATTATTTCCGTTTCTCGGCTTTTCTCTGTTCATAGTTTAGTCCTTCCTCTCGCGAAATTTTCTTTCTTCTTCATTAACTATGAAATATCTTACACTATCGATATTATCCCAATTCATCAAGTAGGAAAGGTATACTCGACGTGCGTTGACGCAAATATCGTCGTAGTATACCTTAACTCACTAACACTGATAATTAACTTTCTTACTCCTCTGGTTTTTTTGTTATTCGATATAAAACTACAACCACATGGCGTTACATATTATATCGACACTTTGTTCTTTCTCTACACACTCTATATCCCGCGTTTCCTTTCTTTTCGTCGCTGTTCTCTCTATATAATTCTTCATTTCACTCGCACTCCATTTAACTACCTTTCTAACAAATTTTCGCTCTCTATCTCGCTCTCATATTGCCTAAAATGAATAGCAGCAACAGCAGCTTTTTTTCTCTACAAGCTGTCTCTTTCTCCATGTCTTTTGTTTGGAAACAAAAACTGATCATCATCATCACTTTTTGCACAAAAGGGGCTAAACAAACAAACACCCGCGGATCAACCAAGAACAAAAATGAAGAAAAATATACCATCCATTAGTAAAAGAAAGTTACGTGCCCCTGGAACACTGGAATAATACACGAGCAACGATTGCGGCCACTTGCTGATCTAAAATTTGACTCATCACCAAGGCAAGTAATCGTGATTCGTGCTGTAATAACAGAGTTCTGTTATCAGGATGCCTGGCGAGGTTCAGCAGCGTACCAGCAGCACGTCGCAGCATGTCCAAACTGGTGCCCATTGACTCAGGATTATCACGTAGTGCAGCCAATCCATGTTGATTTGCAACCCCCAATGCACTTGATTCTGCCTGTTCGATGAACGCCACCAATAGGGCCACGCAAGGTGTCTGCAAAGCGATCGTACGAGCCACACCACTGTCTGCTGCAGATAGAAAGTGAAGCAAGTTCACGCCGAACTCGCGCAACACTTGCTCTTCACTTCGGCAGAGTAGCCTGGTCAATACCGAGCAAAGTCTCTGAAGTCTTGAGTACGGGGGTGTAGCAACTACTAAATCCACATTGCATTCCGTTACGCAAAGCTTGCACAAAGCCTCCAGTGCTAGTCGTTGCGGTGATAAAGAAGAATTCGGGCCAACAGTGGGGAAAGGATCTTGTCCATGAGCAGCAGGACACACCGCCCAATGCAGAAGACCATCCAACACCGGTCGAGATATTTCTTCTGGGTGTTGACTTAGATCCATGTGACCGGCTATGTTTGCTGCCATAACCAGCACATTTTCTCTGATGTGATGCAAAAAATCCCACCACCATTCGCTCTCTCCTTGTAAGCTGCTGCAAGAGTCTGCGAAATCTGCATCCTCCTCGCGATCGTAGTTTCGTGTCTTCTGCGTTCTTACCGGATGTTCGTGATGCAGTAACAATAACTTACCAAGAAGACTCAGAAACGTTACATTCTTGGCGAATTCAGCCTCGTTGCCCGGGATAAATGTGAGATTCCTTAGAATTGTGGACAAACAGACGCAACGTCGAGCCAGGTTATCTTGCGTCTCCGTAACAAGGTACAAACTTGCTTCATCCCTCGAGTAACTCTCGTCCTCGTAGTCGCTTATTCGTCTTCTTTTTAACGTGCCAGCTGGATCTTTTATGTTTAATCTTGGTCCCTCCTTATTATCATCTTTCATTACTGATTCTTGTTCCTCATTCTCCACTTTGATCTCAATTTTCTCCACCTCGGCGTTACTTGTCATGTCGTTCAAACCGTTTTGTGTCGGCACAACCTCCTCTTCGGGTTTCGGTATGTCTGCAAAGTGTTCGCCCATATTGTTATTCACCTTTGTCTCGGTGTCACACTCTTTCTTGAACCCGTCGTTCTTTTTCTCAAATAGTTCTCTCGTAAGATCGTTCATCTCAACTGGTTCTTTCTTAATCCTCGACAGAACATCACTCAAAGTTTTTGTCTTCTTCTTCTTGTCTAGCTGTTTCTTCTCATTCGTTTCTTTTGGTTTCTCCCCGGGTTCAGCTGTCTTTTGAGAGAACTCTGATGCTTCGAGTGTACCAGAATCTGCTTTGGTTTCGTCTTTCATGTCTGTACACTCTACTTCCTTCTGCAGCAAAGGCGGTTTCTCGTCTCGAAGGAGGCGGGCAAATGGTACTGATCCTATTTCAGATTGAAAACACGTCACTATGTACTTAGTGGTATTATTATCGACTTGCCAGGGTTCAGTTTCTGATTCACAGTCTTGATGATCCCAAGACCTCCTTGTGTCTAGAACAAACAAATCGTCGTCCCTTGGAACGATTTTTACTGGACGACCACGTCTCGACAGAAACGTGTAATTTGCTGATGAAAGTAATTTCGTTCGATCTTCAGGATCAATGGGACGTGTTACGGCACCGAGATCGACCTCCGGACCATCTGCTGATTGATTCCAATTTCGATCATCTTCGTTTACTGGTGATTCGAACATATCGGACAAAGAACGTGAGAAATGTTCCAACAAAACATCCAACAGCCCAGGTAAGTGTGCCAGCCCGAAATAACTTACCTGTAGAATTCATTTCGTTATCGTTTAGTATTTACGTTTATTCATTATTGTGTGTGAAGATATTAAAATATATCAAATGAAACTTACAGAAGAATCATCAAATAGTAAGATATTTAATACGTCAAGAGCCCAACAGCTTTCGGCTAATAAGCCTGACCTCAGGGCCATCATAATACGCCAAGCTTCTATCGGTGCTACATCGGCACGTGTAAGTTTCCGCCGTTTATACAGAAGTGGTGTCATCGCTTCCACACTATCGGGAGGGAATGTCATTTCTCTTTTCGATGTCGGTTGCTGGCTAATTATGGGATTTATACCAAGCTGATTCTGTGAACCAATATCGACTTATGAACAAAGGACATACAACAAAAATAAAAAATACTGATTAATGCAACGACAGCAGAAAATAAAAAATGATTAAAAAAATAAGACTAGATGACTAAAAAGATTCGAAATTTAATTGAATTAAACATACTAGCTACAAAATAAATTACCTGATGATTTCCAGGTGTAGGATAAAGAGGGGACGGTTGATTTGTATAACGATGATCCCATGGTGGAGGAGCGTGAGCTATAGCATTCAATGTCGGCTGAGGTGTGGTTCTATTTGGTTGCTGGCTACCCCACTGTTGACTATTAGGAAGTACTGACGAAGGTGTAGAAGAAGCAGACTGTGGTGTTTGCTGTTGCGGTTGTGGTTGTTGTTGCTGTACCTGGGGTTGTGGTGGTTGAGATGGATACTGAACTCTATTATTTCCACTATTACTATTGTACTGATTAGTTGTATTTGGCCATCCTGTAAATAAGGATATCTCGTGTAACGTGTTTATTCGTGTATTTTAATGCGCTTAACTATCGCATCGATATTAAAATACATTTACCTGGGTAGGCTGGTCGTTGTTGATTATATTGCGGATACTGTTGGTCTTTGGCAAAATCTGGGTGACGTCTAGGTGGATTTGGACCTGGCGGTGGCGGTGGCATATTCTTATTCGCACTCGCACCACCTGAGTATATCTGTGTTCCTCCAGGAGCTCCATATCCACCCTTCAATATTGACCATAACATTTGATTCGATTTATAATAATAATAATAATAATAAATATTTATTATAATATACTATGGTAAAATGAAAATTAAAAATAAAAATGTAAGAACAAGAATAGGAAATAGAACATATAATATCACCTGTTCCGGTCGATAATAATCTTGAGGGCAAGAATAAGACGAAGCAGCAGAAGGCTGTGAAGGTGAAGAAGGTTGGCTCGTTGCCGTTTGTTGCGGTACAGTAGGTGGATGTGCTTGAGGCGCAGATGGATAGCTATTACTTCTAGCATTAGGTGGTGTACCCGCCGAATAATTTGCTGGCTGTTGACTACTACTATATCTATTGTATATATCTTGTCCGCTAGCATTGTTCGGCGGCATATTTCCTCCAGGGTATCCTCTGTAAGAGTCCTGAAAGTTATACTCCATTCTTTTGTTAAATAAATGGTTCGAAATGAGTTTAATCTCTAACCTATCAACGTCTGGTACATAAGGTGAATAATGTGATCGCGGTGAGTAAGGTTGATTAAATTCTCCCTGTTGTGACAACGTGTTTGCTTGCGACCGGTTGTACTGATCTTGAGGGTAGTTTTGGTAGGAACCTGTATTCTGGTAACTGCCTTGTTGTATGCCTGTTTAAATGCAAAATCAGATTGTTTCAAAAGTATATCAAGAAAAAAATTCGAATAATGTTATTACAAATAACAACAAAGAGAAGATAGTAAAGCAAAATGTCGTGTGAGAATATTGAAAGTAAACGTAGAAAAAATAAGTTTAGTTGTATGTTGTGAAAGGAGACAAGGGTGAGAGAAGTACCTGAGGCTCGTAGCGGACCAGGGTGGGGCGTTGCGTTCGACTTGCGAAAAAGGCGTCCCACGCCGTCGTCGAACGGATTCGTGCTATTCTGCCCGCCCTGGTTCAAACCACCTACCAGAACATATTCTCTCAACCGCAATTCCTTTCACATGCTTGGTAAAGTGTTTATTATATCGAACACTTTTCCAAATCGTTCATTATCAAGATTTTATATATTCAATATAAAACTTTTCAACATAGCGAAATTGAAAAATAGAAAAGAATTTCTTACCTTGATGTGGAGAAGGTGCACTACTCTGACTAGGTGGTCTCGGAGGAGGAGGTGTATACTCTGACGAGGGTCCTCCGGGTGTACCACCGGTATAACCACTCTGATAACTTCCATAACCATCCATGGAAGCATTACTTGATCCAGCAGCAGGGAAGGAATCTTGTGAATTGGAAGATCCTAAAGATACGAAGTTAATGTTAAATTAATTAAAAATAAAAAAACAGTCTTTAATATTATCAGTTTTTAATATTATCAACAATTACCTGGTGAGGGTACGGAGGCAGTTCCCTTTGATGGTTTCTTTTTTGAACCAGCTTCAACTTGATTTATGATAGGCTGGGGATCGACACCTCCACGGTCGAAATGACATTCATACGCTAACAAATGCTTGGTATAGTGTTTCCTTAGTGTGTATGCTGCACTGCTACTTGCACCAATGCCCAATAATCCAGCTATATCTTTCCACGTTTTATTTTTGGTCACCTATAGAAAATTAAAGTCAATTTTTTCATCAGTGTTTGCCCGATTTTTTGTTTTAGCAGAGAATCCAAACAGACAAAAATCTGCATCTTGAAAACGCAAAATAAAAACAAAAAAATATATGGAAAAAATATTACGGCGGCTAATCTAAAAAGAAATCAAGTAACGCGATCTTTCTTTCTGTATATACAAATACCTCGATTCCTGATCATGCAAGTATGAAAAATGAAACGAATAGACAAGAGTACAATCGAAACGAATTACCGTTATTACATTGATATTAAAAGTTTATTCTTCGCTGAATATTAGAATAATTCCATATAGCACCAAGGTTTGTAGATCAGGGCGTTTTCCATACGCGTCGAACGACTACTTTAAGAAAAGACGAGTTAAGCTTCCTTTTTCTTCATAACTTTATAAACAGTATACAAGAAAAGAAAAAATACTATGTAGCAAAAAATATAATATAAATCATGCACACTTCAGCGCACACAGAAACAAAGCATATTTTACAATTGTATACGTCAAATATATAAACAAATACTGTCGGCGTAATTGAAAATGCCAACAACAGAAACAAAAACTCGGATAGCTTTGGCCGAGTCATTGATGTTTTTTCTTTTGGCATATATCAAAACGTATATACACAATATTGAAACGAACAAAAATATAAAACACATAGAATTATGAAAAAAACTACTATAAAGACACCGAGGGCTAGATGGAACTACACTGCACCTTGCATACCTCCATGAAGCCCCCCCTCTCTTTCACGTAGAGGTATAGCCGAAATAGGTCGAGGGGGTTCTTGGAGATGGTAGGACAACTAGTAATAGGTGTTCTTCGTTCTTCCATAAAGTTAACTAATTTATCCAACCATGTTCTTCGTTCCATTGTATCATCCATTTCATACAGCTTTGCTAAACTGTCTGGTTTCTGGAATTATTATTATGAAACCTGTTAATTTCCTCTGAACTGAATGATTGTCATGATTTTTCTTGAACACTTTGATGTACTATTCTTTCTAAAGATACTTGTTAATTTACAATTTCATTTAATTGCTTATAATAATTAACAATTATATATTTTTGAGTAAAATAAGTAATGACACAAGTGATAGATCTTTCATGCAAAAAGTACTGTTTTATAAAAACATTATTTGAAATGATAGTAAAATAAAAAAAGAGATATCATGCAATTACATAAAGCAAAATAATGTAATGTTTTTAAAATATTAAAAGATGTAGAGAATAAGCAGAAGCTACAACTTTCTTAGGACATGTCATTTGTTGTTATCCAAAAATTTATACTTTTGCTTAATTAGTGTTGGAGATTATGATGTAAATACGCGTCTGTACGAAATATAACTGTTGTATAACAATTTCTGATAGTTACACACTGCTTGATAATGAAAATAAAACAATAGTACATGGATATTTTTATAAAAATACAACATTAAAATAGAGAAAGTTCAAATAATTATATTTGCTAAGCAAATATCAAGATGTCTAGATCAAACAAAGTACAAAACATTCAGTGTGTATAGTATGTTGTGCAACAGTATGATAAATACTTATAGTGAATGAACAGTAACCTTAGGTCTGTACGGGTCTTGAGGCACATGACTGTTAAATACCTGTAAAATATATAAAATATTGAAAAGTCAAAGAAAACCATAGCATAAAAACACATTATCCCTGATCATATATCATTCTTAAAATTTTCATGTAAAAACATTAAAACATGCAATATAAAGATACAGATATACATACGAAAGTAGTAACCACTATGTCAGATTCTTAAGAATCATATAACGAAACGAAATACATACAGGACTAGCAGGAGTACGTGGCCAACCAGGACTGTTCATATCAGGATATTCTTCATGTATCGAGTTAATACTCGCAGCACCAGGTGATGGAACTGTACTCTGTGGTGTAGTTGGATGACTATGATATCCTCCCATCATATCCTTCCGTACCTTTGGTGGAAATGTTGGATCTTCTCCAGAAGCTATATTAAAATAAAATTATGCATTTTCCACAAATAAGATGAATTTTAAAGAATTTTTAACATTTTGTACTAACCAGCTGATGCATTTGACAACGTCGACTGTTGGGAACCTTCATCTAAGGATGTACCATCAGGACCAGTTGTTATTACAGATGTAACAGTGCCACTTGAAGTGGAAGTAACATTTATAACTGATGTACCTATATGATCAACCAGTATTTTTAATCTTCCATCTGTTAAGTAAATTACCCAAAACGAAATATATGGTAAATGAAAAATGGATATACCTGAAGCAGTGGTAGTTATGCCACTATCATTAGAAGTTTCAGTAGTAAGATCTGCAGAACTATGGCTAGTTGGTGTTGGTGTTGAAGCGGGATGTGAATTGGGTGTAGTACTTGGTGGAGGCATTGGACTTCCTTCGTGATTGAGAGGTGGTGTAGCCGCAGGAGTATGCAAATGTGGTACAGCTGAGCTGGTTGGTGGTGGCTGACTACTAACGTGATTAGGGGATGGAGGTGGAGGACCCATTGAACTTGCTGGTGGACCCATATTACCAATCACGGCTACTCCAGGGGCACCTGGTGGTACCATACCTGTTGTACCACTACCTCCATAAACCTGAGGTGGTCCTGGACTAGGTGGCATCCCTGGTGGTACACTATTAAATCCCATTTTATGCTGCAAAAAGGGCAGTACATTGATTTTGTGTAAATAATATAAAATTCTCACTTTCTTAAAAAGTACACTTGACTTACTGTATATGGAGGATATTGCACCAAATTATTGGGCCTATTAGAAGCTTGATACTGATTGTTGGGTGGTGGTTGTGAATTAGCTGGTGATGGATATCCCTGTGGAAATTGTACATGTGGACGGGGAGGTGGATAGGGACCTTGCCCATGATAACCCCCAGGCTGACCTGCAGCCGTTCCACCAGCTGCATATCCCATACCACCACCCATTGGGTTTATTCCACCAAGGCTTGTAGAACCAGGTCCTGGTTGAACAACACCAGGACCAGTGTTATTCATTTTATAGCTATGCATGTGTGGCGAAGGACCCAATGGCTGCTGGTATGCTCCTAAAAGCATAAGTTTATATGTTATATTTTATACATACACACACGCTCGCGCGCGTTTAAAAGACAAAGTATAAACAAAAGTTTTACATCTTTCATTTACCTTGAGTTGTCATAGGAGAGTGACTCATTCGTGCTGGTCCACTACCATCTGACTGGCTACTTGACGGGCGTGGAGGCATCTGAACGTTTTGTTGACCTACAAAAAGCAAGAGTACAAAATTTTATTCAAAAAACTAAGGAATTAATTAAAGTAATACTTCAGTAATATATGAACCAGAAATATACAAACCAACAGCAGGGGACATCGAGCGAGAACCTGTAGATCCTGTAGGAGAAGGGGTTGGTCTCATCCCCTGTGAATTTGGTGTTCCAGGACAAGCAGGTCCATTCGAACTATCGTTACTATTTTGTCCAGATAATTCCTAAAATATAAAACATAAAGAAACATCTCAGAAAATTCTTACATTCAAACAATGCTTCCACAAAGGTATCAAATATAATTAAAACAAGAAAATAATACATCTAATGCTTAATACTCTATTTAATCTTTGAACTTAATTACAAAACTTTAGAAATATCAGATGAATATAGTAGTTAATATCATCTATATAAAATGGCTAAAATAATTATAATACAGAGAACCATAAACAGAATTATGTAAATAGAAGTTATTCCTGAATATAATTGCAACTTTTTAAACAATTTACTTCACTTTACATTTCATTAGCTTCAGCACGAAAGCTGTGTTAGCAAGATTATAAATAAAGAAGTAAATAAATAGATACACACACAACACACATGGATATACACACACAAACAAAGGTAAAATAAAAAATCCACTTCTTAGAACGCAACATTTACGTTCCTTTTATATACATTGTATACTTTCTTTGTTCTCACATTTTAACCATAAGAAAATTAGGAAATGCACTCTACACACGCGGCCACTAGCCACTAATCGTACGATGCAACATAACACGTCATAACACGCGCATGTTTCAACGATATTTTATATATACGTACATAACATACGTCGTATACAGTTGGCATGTATGTGGAAGAGCGCGCGCGCCTATGTATGTGTGTGCGTAACACCTCGCACAGATCGTCACTATGATACATTGAAAGAGCGCGCGGGTGCATTAGAAGAGAGAGAAGAGAAGAGAAGGGGATTGAAGGGAGGTCGGAGTGAGAGATGAGGAGAAAAAGAGAAAGACAGACCGAATATAAGTACAAGAGAAAGAATTACGCGAGTGAGACAGATGGAGACACATAGAGAGAAAGAGAAAGAGAAAGAGAAAAGTACATCGTTACACCTACCAAGCAGTGGACAGTTCATCCGTACAGAAGACGATTAGAGACTTCCTCGGATGTATCACGGAACGTATAGTATATACTGTGTCGAACACAAGGACTCTCGGCATGACGCGAGAATCGAAGGAGAGGCGTTACCCCGCGCACTACGACAAAACCCACCATAGACCTCGTATGTTCCCCGTACGATTTTCACATGTTTTACGGGAATCTCGTGTAACAACGACACACTACGTTCAATCATGTGTAAATGAAGATAGTCGGTGGTTTGATATAAAACCACGCGAGAATGGGCATAATTTCTCGTCTGTCGACTATGGAACTGCTGTTGGTTCACCGTGTACTTCGTTCGACCATCGCATGTTGTGTCAATAAGTCTCTCTCTCAGAGTGTTTCGTATCGTTAGGGTACAACCCTTCGATATCGAATTCTAAATTGGCAAACGGTACGATCGTGAAGGCCGCGTATTTAACAGGTTAGAATCGGACAGTTGATCGTCTACGTACGTGTACGTGGCCGGGAGTAACTAAAAACGTGATTCTTTTTATCGAGTGTTCCGTGACTTCGGTTTACAGATTTCGCGTCTAGCTGCTCGTTGGAGGGCGTTCTTTCGTGGCGCGGCAAGCGTTCGGCAACCATCGGTTATTTCCGTAACTCCTCGGTGAAGAGTACCCGTGTGCTCCAAAAACCCCGAGAGAGTACGCGAGAAAGAAAACGTATAAAGTCAAACTACACAAGAAACAAGCGCTTTTCCAACTAAATAAATTATATGCAAATCTAATCAATTATAATAATATTAAAAAATCTTTGTTCTCATTAAAATATTTTTATATGTTTTAGGTTATATCAATCAATACGCGTTAATAATTGTATCCTTTAAATAACTTAATCATTGCAATTTAAACAACCATTGTTGAAACTTTTTAGCTTTCGAGAATTTAGTTCTGTCTACATTATTTTTATATATTTAATACGCATATTCAATATGATTACGATTTTAATTAATACGAACTATGCGTTTAATCTTATGAAATAAAAAGAAATAATGAATGATAATATTAACGATATTATGTAATAATATTTTTATCCGTCGATGCCATAACATCGCGAGGGAATAGGTTAAATGATGATAATCCTCAACTAAAATTCAACCGATTTTTAAAACAGCATAGGAAACATGGTCGATCTACAGAATTTAATCTAATAAAATTAGTAAATAATGAAATTTGTTCCAACACTGATTTTTCAGTAAATAAACGAGATCTTACACTTATCGAATAGAGACATAAAGTTATATGTAACAGAGAGTTCTATTTAATACCGTTTAAAAGAAACTATATTGGACGTTTAAAATATATTCGCCGGTTTTCAGTCGCGTCATGGGAATACGAGAAGTTCGATAGCATGTCGCAGAGTGACAGTTGCATGATCTAACGAACCGAATATAGCTGAACGATATAAAACGTCAGAAGTGGTGGGGAGAACTACCTCAGATACACAGTCCCCCCCCCTCCCCCGCAAGCGATTCTAGCGAATCACACACTCGCTCTCGCTTGCTTCTCTATACTCAGGTAACCTGTGTAACACTCATGCTTCTCCCACTAGACCGCTCATCTATATTGAAAGAAGTGAGAGACCCGATATAGGACAAAGAGGGATATACGTGTTTGCACATACATGCGAGCGTATATGTTTGAAAAGGGATAGCGAGACGAACACAGTGGGAAAGAGCAAGCGAGCGAGCGACAGAGAGAGAGAGAAGGAAGGAAAGAGGAAGAGGGAGAAGGCGGGAAGGGGAAGTCACTAATATCTGGGGCTCCAGCGGCCGCGCAACTCGCGCCCTAATCGAACTCTACAAGTCGCTTATTCTCCATCCCCACTTTCCACACCCTGCCCCTCCTACAGATAGGCAACCCATACTCGAGAGGTCTCCCTTTCGCTCACTCATGCTTGCTCTTTTCACGAGAGAAGTATTGAAGTACTCCCGTCCACTGTATCCAAGATCAAATGGCACTTTATGCAACGAGAAATTAGAATTCGCTTTGCAATGCCAGTTATCGTAATCGACCACGTAAGAGCCACTGATGATTTTATTGTTAAACCGTTCGTTTTTAAACGTGGCCCAAGTCGAGAACCAATCGTAACACAAACATGAAATAACAATAACACGTGCACACACGTGCATCCACGCGCGCATGTGCTTTCTAATTAAGATCAAAATAAATCACCGTCCGACGCTTCAATCGCGAAACATGAAAACGTTCTATTGAGAATTTTGCACCTTTCTGCTTTTCTTCTGGGTTATTTGAATATTTTTAAAAGAGAATCTTATACGATACGTTATGGTTATTGATAACCTTGGATAATTTTGAGACACGTTATCAAGGTACTTTCTTGAATATATATATATATTGTTGCGAAATTTAATTGTACTCACCCCTGAATCTATTCCTTGAGTATTTGGTGTTGTTGATCGTTGCTGTAAGTTATGGAAACTCTGTAAACAGAAACAGAATTTATTATAAATCACATATCCATACATACAACTAAAAATATACTGATGAAAAAGTTCATTTTCCTACTTTTTATCTGTTTACTTTGATACTTTGCAATTTTTTAAAAGAATTTTAGATACAAATAAGATATTTTTTTGCTAATACATTAAGACAAAGGACAAACTTTGATATTCTTGTTTACATGTACAGCCAATAGAAATTCTTATATTATTACATCATATTATTACATCAAGAATACAAAAAGGTTTTTGTTATTTGTATAACTTACTTGAGATTGGCTAGTTGACTGTGGTTGTGGAGATGCAGAAGGTGGTGGTGCTGGGGATTGAGAAAGAGCACGCTGTGGTGATTGGCTGGAAGGATTGGTCTGATTGGCCGAAGGTGGTGGTGGATTTGGTGGTCCACCTTGATTCCAACCTCTCTGTTCTGTGTATAAACTGGAAGGATGGCTAGTTTGCGTAGTATATGAGTTTAGCTAAAAAAATATAAAAAGTTAATTAATAAGAGTAACTATTTTATTGAATAAACTTTGTAATCATTATTATAAATACCTGATGGTGGCTGTATGGTGCATGAGGTCTTGTAGGAGAAGAATAACGTTGTGTATATTGTTGATATGGCATAGGAGTTGGGGAACTTGGTCCTCCAGGTCCTGCATGCAATCTTGGTGACCCCTATGTATTTTACAATATATTTAATTATTCAATTATTAAAACAAGAGTTAATAATATATTTTATAAAGAATAAGGTGTACATAAATTATTACAAATGACAATTTATAGCTACAAAAGTAACAAAAACATAAAATGTACTTTGTACACAGTTATAGATAGATGTAGGTTGTTATACTTACCGTCTGTGGAGGACGTTGGCCAGGTTGTGGATAAACCGGAGGGACAACTGGGGGTCGTTGGATGGGCCATGGTTGTTGATAAGGCTCTGGCCCCATTCCAGGATAATTTCCATGAAAACGATGAACAGGCGTAGATGCTTGGAGTAACTGATTTAACGTTGGTGTTGGACCGGTAGCTTGCGATATACTTTGCCCTGATAAAAACCTTGGTTGACCCGGAAAACTGGTTGGCGTAGCCCCTACATATGCCAATCGTGATTCAATCTTGGAAGCTGCATAATGCTCTTCCATTTCGACCCGATGAACTCTTTCACTTTCATGTATTAAGTGTTTACCATGGTAATCCAACTGTTTCCCTGGAAAGTCTCCATGCTTTCCCATGTACTCTGGTACCTGCTTCGCTGGATAATCGGTCAATGATTTGGAGGGAAATTCGTTTGATTTGTTAGTATACTCCTCCGGATAATCGCGTATTACGTTCGACGTGAACGGATGTCCGGGATGGTTTGGATGCCCGGGCGTATCGAGAGGCTCTTGTTTGCCGATAGATTCTTGAGGAGCTTGTCCAGCCTCCCTTGGTGATTTGACTTCACCGGCAGTGTGTCCACCAATGTCCTCGCGGTATTGACTCATCTCGAAACCCGTGTCCCCGCCGCGATTCACATATTTAAGCAGCTGGGCCGCGCCCCGGGACACTTTATCACCCGGCTCTGGATCCAGCTGCTGCTTCGTATTAACACTTGCACTATTCCCACCGACTTGCGGACGTTTCTGTGCACATTTCACGGACTCGTTCAGCTTCACATCGTTTTGTTGGCTCTCGGCTTGCGTCGCAGCCATGTTCTCTCCTCACGGAGCCATCGTCGTCTCATAAACTGGCCAATCGCGGGACCTCGTGTGTCTCGCGTACTATGTACTCGAAATCGAAATCCTATTCCGTTGAATATCTTCTATTGTACTCAACTCTTTCCACCACATCCTCAGTCAGACTAGCGAAGACTAAACACCGAACTAACAATTTTTGCTTCCTGCCGTTTTCAAAGTAGAAGGAACCAAAAAAAAACTCATACACGAACGTCAAAAGCAGCGTCGCATGTATTACGCCATCTTGCGGCTATACCGTCAATCATTCGCGCCCGTTTCAACTCTCATTTACAATCGGCGACTCTTCTTGAAACCTGATGGTCGCTCCGTTCGACGATTTCTTTCTAACCAATTTACGCTTCTATACTTCTATTGAAAATTCACCCCCACTTATATACACCAAAATATCGAATGAAATTGCGTTCGTATTTAATTCTTATACTTATGTATCAAATGTTCATTTATATCTAATAAATAACTTCTATTCATATACAAATATTTCAACAGAGAGTAATTGTTCAAATTGCTAAATAAGATTATTATCTTACTGCGTGCTTATCCCTATATTTAAAAAAAAGTCGCAATAGCAAAAAATATTAGGATGTAGTAAACAGAAAATAGACGAGTAATGTCTTTGCGTAATATTGCACACTTATTTTCTTATCAATCGTCTTGCTCAAATTTATAACAAGAAAGATAAAAATCAGTCATAAATAGTCATAATACAATTACCTGTTTTTATTCTGTTTCTATATAAAAGATATTTACTTTGGCGCAAGCGCATAGAATAATATACTATACGTAAGAGATTTAGATGCGGTTGTCTTTCGCTGGTATATTCATTCCTAATTTTGTGTATTAAAAGCCGAATGAAATAAAAAATTTGTTTAATTCGCGTCGATTTTCGTCTTCTTTAAATGTAATTCGTTCAAGTTTTAACACTCAAAAGTTCAACAATAATTATCCGCGACAAAAAACGTATTTGATACGATATTACTTTTTGTTACTAATCTGTATTAAAAATTGATTTTAAGGATAAAAATATCAATTAA